>NC_134402.1:173571338-173682074 GCF_038048845.1 Mixophyes fleayi
CCAAGTGCTGTGAGGCAGAGGTGCTAACCAGTAAGCCACCGTGCTGCCCACTTATGTCATATTATATACTAAAGCATACCTCTCACTAAACATAATCAAATGTTACATAACTATATTAGAAATGCCAGCCAAAGAGCCCTCCAATTTCACTCACCCCTGTCATTTCTTTCATTAGAAATGACCAAACAAGTGTGTGTACAACTATTTTTCTTTTTTTTTGGGAGCATTTTCTGACATATACTACACTGTACCCCTGAGCTGAAATCATTTCAGCATAATTCAAACAATTTTCAGATTGATGCTAAAACACTGCGTTGTATTGTACCACTTAACAGGTATTGAATTACATGATGAACATTTTATTTTATTCTACGTCCATTTAACCAATAAAATAATTTTGTGCTAATTTATAGTCAATGCCTACATATTTCCTAGATTTTTGAATTAAGAATAAAAGTTTTGATGGAAAGATTACACTAAGAGGAAAAGAAAAAAACAATACCCTAATAGTTTTCCTTTTTTATAAGCAAGTAATTGGATTACTTACAAAACCCCAATAACCTTGTTACACGTTTAAGTCCTGTAGCTTCCTAGAAACCGTATAATTTGTAAGACACAGTTGCAGTTGACATGGAGGCAAGGAGTAAGTCATCATTTTAGTCAGCTAAGAAGAATTAAGTAATAAGTCAATTAGAAACTTAGTCTAATTGACTTATATTTAGGCACAGATTTTATTTAGCATCTGCAGCTACAGAACATTGAAAGGGCATTGTTTTATTTGTGTGTGTGTATATGTAGATATTTTATTTATTTTTTTATTATAATTTTTTTACCATTTCAGAAATGTCATTAATGATTGGAAGCAAGAACAACAAATAATCAAGTATAAAACATGAAATGTGATTGAAATGAAGGCGTACACTGGAAAAGACATGTCATTTCGAAAGAATGAAACTGACTGCAATCTTCTGAACAAACACATAGCCAATTAATGTAAACAGATTTTTTCATTAATGCAATTTCTGTATTCCTGCATATTACAATAGATAAGCAAAATATATTTCAAGAAATTGTTTAATTGTGAATGAAATGTGTGAAAAAACTATGTAACTGCAAATCTGCTTTGTTGTAGTAGCATAAAAGTATTATAAATTAGGGTCACCATGTTATGATTCACATATTATCATCCTCATTTATACATTCCAAATGTATGGCATTTATAGTATGTAAACTATGTTTTTATTTTTTTAATTCACAGAATTATGTTTTGGAATAAAAAAAACAAAACAAATGTCCCTAAAGTAAACTATGTAAACCTATGGGTTTTTTTTAATATTTACATGCTATTTAACATTGTATATTTGTTTTATTTTTCATTTTATAATGTTATTTAATATCAATCACACCTACATTTTTCCAATGTGCAATAAAAAAAACATGGATAAATTTGATGTTGTGTACTTTATCTATGGCAAGTGTCCATGTGCCATGGTAAAAAAAAACAAAAAAAACTTGAGATGTTATATTATCACAATGCTCTTTCAATAATCATAGCAAAGAGTATTAAAAAAATGAATTATGGTGCAATCTGACAGAGGTCATGTTCAATGATAACTGTTGTGTCTTTAATAAATAAGTAAATGAATAGCCAGTGCTATAGCCTGGGCAGGTAACTGCTAAAGCATTTTAACTAAAAGAATGGGGTTTCCCTGCAAAGGCGGTAACCATTTTCAAGTTTCCCAGACTAGACCATTTACGCTATAAAAGGGAAACCTGCAATGTGGGACTTGTAGTTCCTCAATAGTTTGTAATCTATTTTTTACTTATGACTATTTCCCTGGTACCCAATGCACCAGAGGTGCCAGGAAGAGCCCCAGTACTATTCAGCATGGACTGGTTGGCTCTGTGGTGGGGGTGTCCCAATTCCCCTAGAGACTTCAGCACTAAGCTGAACTGGTTAGGCTAATTCACATTATGACATAGGAACTCCATGCTGTAGGTCTCCGTGCCAGGCTATAGCGCCGGTACTGGTTATTAATTTAAGAGGGGAATGCAGCTATATTTTACATTTGTTTATTACCTATTTAAAATCTGTTAATATACTGCCATCAGCAGCAGCACATATCTTTACATATAGAAATTACCCTCAAAAGACATTTCTAGAGATGTGTCCAAGTGTAACAAGGTTGCATCTCTATGGGATGTGCTACACTTGTCTGTGCATGCCCTCGATCCGCTTCTCTAAGCAGAAGGATCCTCATTTTTGGGGGGGCATGTACAGTATGGAGACCCAAGCTCAAAGCTCATCCAGTGAATACAATTTACCCATGTGCACAAATCCTTGGGAGGGATAGAACTATTTAAGAAGGTTTGGGGTCACCCACATTCTGTGTTACACTCATGCAAAATGCGTGACTTTCATAAGCAATGACTGACATGTGAACATTATTTCCAGGAGAGTCCATTTTTTAACCTGGAATTCTTATTCTTCCATAATTCAGATTCCTTATGCACCCAAATTTTCAGAATTAGTGGAAATATGTTGCTATAACTGGTCTAGTTTGTTTGGGACAATTCAAGTTACATAAGTTTATGAACCCATTACAAAGCACACATACTATTCTCCTAAAGGATGTCACCAGGGACAGATTATGTAATATGTATTATGGGAGCGACTATGTATAGAGATGAGGTTGGAGAGTAGGGATCATTGTTATTAGAGGTTGTTCACTTCATATTTAATTATAAAGTGTGTTTCGTTGTAAACATTATCCGACATCCATTATTATGCAGACCATGCAGTATTATCAGTGGTCGAAGTGGAAATTTAGAAGTGCTCTATGGAACTTTCACTTTGAAATGAACGGCTGGAGGTTTAGAGGTTTTGACAGAGTGAAATTAATTTTAGGTGTATATTAACACTATAAAGTATAATATAAAACATAATAAATGATGCAAGGCTATCCACACTGTGTCCCCAATTACTTTTCCTCTGTGTTCCTCCAGCTCTCCCTCATGTCTCCTTTGTGTACTTAAATTTTCCCTCATATCTCCATAATATTATAATAATATTTTCCTTTAGGTGGAATTCATTGACTACGTTTATGGGAGATCACTAACTCTATTATTATTATTATTATTATTATCCCTTATTTATAGTGCGCCACATCATCATCATCATCTGCTATTTATATAGTGCCACTAATTCTGCAGCGCTGCACAGAGAACTCAGATCAGTCCCTACCCCATTTGAGCTTAGTCTAAATTCCCTAACATATACACACACAGACCGAGAGAGTATATGGTCAATTTAATAGCAGCCAATTAACCTACTAGTATGGTTTTGGAGTGTGGGAGGAAACCGGAGCACCTGGAGGAAGCCTACGTAAACACGGGTAGAACATACAAACTCCACACAGATAAAGCCACAGGACCCGTACAGAGAGAAAACAACAAGACACTACATGGTATAACAGACAGTAAACAAATAACACCACAACTCTCAACACAGCTACTGGGGTGCACAGGGTATATTCAGCACAGGATGAAACCTGTGCCCATTATTGTGAGCACAACTAACAGGTTGAGTGCCACAAAGACAATGGAGGAGTGGAGTCAATGGGCAGAGAGCCCAAGGAGGAGATGCGCAGTGTAATTGGTGAGTAAAAGTTATAAGTAATGAGAACAGCAGGGAAGAGGGCCCTGCTCATTAGAGTTTATAATTTAAAGGGAAAGTGGCAGACAAATGGTTGACACATGGGGGTGAACCAATGTAAGAGGATCTGAGGGCAGGAAGCAAGAGTGGAAGAGATGAGAATGAAAGAGGTTTAGATATACTACATGGTGAAATGGTTAAGTGGAAGACTTGTAGACTTTTCTAAACAGGTGGATTTTCAATGATCTTTGAAGATATACAGGCTAGGGGATAGTCTGATAGAACGAGAGAGATCATTCCAGTGGTTGGGGGCAGCACAGCAGAACTCTTGTATAAGGGTGTGAGATGTGGTTACCAGAGGGGAGGAAAGGCGATGGTCATTGGCCTACCGGTGAGGGCAGGAGGAAGTATGTATAGAGATAATGTTGGAGATGTAGGGGGTGTTGTTATTAGAGATTGTTCATTTCATCTTTAATTATAAAATTTGTTTAGTTGTTAACATTATCTGACATCCCTTATTATGCAGACCATTCCGCATTATCAGTGGTCGAAGTGGAAATTTAAAAATGCTGTATGGAACTTTCACTTTGAAATGAGCGGCCGGGGGTTTAAGGGTTTTGATAGAGTGAAATTCATTTTAGATGTATTTTAACATTACATGCTATAATATAAAACATATTAAATGATGCAAGGTTATTCACACTGTGTCCCCACCTCTCCTGTGTCCAATTACTTTTCCTCTGTGTCCCACATGTCTCCTTGTGTACTTTTCCTCATATCTCTATAATATTATAATAAACTTTCCAAAATATTTCCTTTATGTCTTCCATGATACCCTTTATTTCTCCCTTATCTGTTTCCTTTCTCTGTTTCTATGTGTCCCTAATTTCATTGCAGGAATTCCCCTTTCTCCCTCGCTTGTGCCTCACATTCTGCTTCCCTATCTATCCCTGTTCCTGCTCCTATTATTCCCTCTCACTATTGAATTCACAATTTTTCCCCATCACTGTGCTCCCTCCTTCATCACACTCTGCCCCCTCCTTCATCACACTGCCTCCCCTCCATCACACTGTGCCCCTCCTTATCACACTGTGCCCACTCCACCGCTCTGCCCCCTCCTCATCACCCTGTGCCCTCTACTTCACTATGTCCTCTCCTTATCACACTGTCCCCCCTTCTTACATAGAAACATAGAATTTGATGGCAGATAAGTACCGCTTGGCCCATCTAGTCTAGGGATGTGCACCGGCCACTTTTGGTGTCTCGTGTTTTGTGTTTTGGGTTCGGATTTGCTTGATGTTTTGGGTTCGGATTTGTTTCGCAAAACACCTGTCGAAAGGTTTTGGTTCGGATTTAATGTTTTGGATTCGGATTTATTTTGAAAAAAGCATAAAAAGTTCCAAAATCAAGTTTTTGGGCTTATTTTCACTCCTACGCTATTATTAACCTCAATAACATTCAATAACAATCATTTCCACTAATTTCCAGTCTATTCTGAACACCCTCACACCTCACAATATTGTTTTTAGTCCAAAAAGTTTCACCGAGGTAGCTTTCTGGACTGTATAGTGGAGTGGTCCCGGTACCCAATTTGGTACTGGGGCCACAATATATCAACCTCAACTGGTCTGAATTCCACCAAAAAAGTATCTGGACTGCGCAGTGGAGTGGTCCCCACAATATAATAAAAAATCCCTCAACTGGTCTGAATTCCACCAAACAAGTATCTGGACTGCGTAGTGGAGTGGCCCCGGTACCCAATTTGATACCAGGGCCACAATATAATAAAAAAACCCTCAATTGTTCTGAATTCCACCAAACAAGTATCTGGACTGCGTAGTGGAGTGGCCCTGGTACCCAATTTGATACCGGGGCCACAATATAATAAAAAAAACCTCAATTGTTCTGAATTCCACGAAACAAGTATCTGGACTGCGTAGTGGAGTGGTCCCCACAATATAATAAAAAATCCCTCAACTGGTCTGAATTCCACCAAACAAGTATCTGGACTGCGTAGTGGAGTGGCCCCGGTACCCAATTTGATACCGGGGCCACAATATAATAAAAAAAACCTCAATTGTTCTGAATTCCACGAAACAAGTATCTGGACTGCGTAGTGGAGTGGTCCCCACAATATAATAAAAAATCCCTCAATTGTTCTGAATTCCACCAAACAAGTATCTGGACTGCGTAGTGGAGTGGCCCCGGTACCCAATTTGATACCGGGGCGACAATATAATAAAAAAAACCTCAATTGTTCTGAATTCCACGAAACAAGTATCTGGACTGCGTAGTGGAGTGGTCCCCACAATATAATAAAAAATCCCTCAACTGGTCTGAATTCCACCAAAAAAGTATCTGGACTGCGTAGTGGAGTGGTCCCCACAATATAATAAAAAATCCCTCAACTGGTCTGAATTCCACCAAAAAAGTATCTGGACTGCGCAGTGGAGTGGTCCCCACAATATAATAAAAAAAAACCCAACTGGTCTGAATTCCACCAAAAAAGTATCTGGACTGCATAGTGGAGTGGTCCCCACTGTATAATAAAAAATCCCTCAACTGGTCTGAATTCCACCAAAAAAGTATCTGGACTGCGTAGTGGAGTGGTCCCCACAATATAATAAAAAAACCCTCAACTGGTCTGAATTCCACCAAAAAAGTATCTGGACTGCGTAGTGGAGTGGTCCCCACAATATAATAAAAAAAAAACAATTGTTCTGAATTCCACCAAACAAGTATCTGGACTGCGTAGTGGAGTGGCCCCGGTACCCAATTTGATACCGGGGCCACAATATAATTAAAAAAAACTCAATTGTTCTGAATTCCACCAAACAAGTATCTGGACTGCGTAGTGGAGTGGTCCCCACAATATAATAAAAAATCCCTCAACTGGTCTGAATTCCACCAAAAAAGTATCTGGACTGCGCAGTGGAGTGGTCCCCACAATATAATAAAAAAAAACCCAACTGGTCTGAATTCCACCAAAAAAGTATCTGGACTGCATAGTGGAGTGGTCCCCACTGTATAATAAAAAATCCCTCAACTGGTCTGAATTCCACCAAAAAAGTATCTGGACTGCGTAGTGGAGTGGTCCCCACAATATAATAAAAAAACCCTCAACTGGTCTGAATTCCACCAAAAAAGTATCTGGACTGCGTAGTGGAGTGGTCCCCACAATATAATAAAAAAAAAACAATTGTTCTGAATTCCACCAAACAAGTATCTGGACTGCGTAGTGCAGTGGCCCCGGTACCCAATTTGATACCGGGGCCACAATATAATTAAAAAAAACTCAATTGTTCTGAATTCCACCAAACAAGTATCTGGACTGCGTAGTGGAGTCGTCCCCACAATATAATAAAAAATCCCTCAACTGGTCTGAATTCCACCAAAAAAGTATCTGGACTGCGTAGTGTAGTGGCCCCGGTACCCAATTTGATACCGGGGCCACAATATAATAAAAAAACCTCAATTGTTCTGAATTCCACCAAACAAGTATCTGGACTGCGTAGTGGAGTGGTCCCCACAATATAATAAAAAATCCCTCAACTGGTCTGAATTCCACCAAAAAAGTATCTGGACTGCGTAGTGGAGTGGTCCCCACAATATAATAAAAAAACCCTCAACTGGTCTGAATTCCACCAAAAAAGTATCTGGACTGCGTAGTGGAGTGGTCCCCACAATATAATAAAAAACCCTCAACTGGTCTGAATTCCACCAAAAAAGAATCTGGACTGCGTAGTGGAGTGGTCCCCACAATATAATAAAAAATCCCTCAACTGGTCTGAATTCCACCAAAAAAGTATCTGGACTGCGTAGTGGAGTGGTCCCCACAATATAATAAAAAAAACCTCAACTGGTATGAATTCCACCAAAAAAGTATCTGGACTGCGTAGTGGAGTGGTCCCCACTATATAATAAAAAATCCCTTAACTGGTCTGAATTCCACCAAAAAAGTATCTGGACTGTGTAGTGGAGTGGTCCCCACAATATAATAAAAAAAAACCAATTGTTCTGAATTCCACCAAACAAGTATCTGGTCTGCATAGTGGAGTGGCCCCGGTACCCAATTTGATACCGGGGCCACAATATAATAAAAAAAACCTCAATTGTTCTGAATTCCACCAAACAAGTATCTGGACTGCGTAGTGGAGTGGCCCCGGTACCCAATTTGATACCAGGGCCACAATATAATAAAAAAAAACCTCAATTGTTCTGAATTCCACCAAACAAGTATCTGGACTGCGTAGTGGAGTGGTCCCCACAATATAATAAAAAATCCCTCAACTTGTCTGAATTCCACCAAAAAAGTATCTGGACTGCGTAGTGTAGCGGTCCCCACAATATAATAAAAAATCCCTCAACTGGTCTGAATTCCACCAAAAAAGTATCTGGACTGCGCAGTGGAGTGGTCCCCACAATATAATAAAAAAAAACCTCAACTGGTCTGAATTCCACCAAAAAAGTATCTGGACTGCGTAGTGGAGTGGTCCCCACAATATAATAAAAAATCCCTCAACTGGTCTGAATTCCACCAAAAAAGAATCTGGACTGCGTAGTGGAGTGGTCCCCACAATATAATAAAAAAACCCTCAACTGGTGTGAATTCCACCAAAAAAGTATCTGGACTGCGTAGTGGAGTGGTCCCCACAATATAAAAAAAAAAACCTCAATTGTTCTGAATTCCACCAAAAAAGTATCTGGACTGCGTAGTGGAGTGGTCCCCACAATATAATAAAAAAAAAAACAATAGTTCTGAATTCCACCAAACAAGTATCTGGACTGCGTAGTGGAGTGGCCCCGGTACCCAATTTGATACCGGGGCCACAATATAATAAAAAAAAACTCAATTGTTCTGAATTCCACCAAACAAGTGTCTGGACTGCGTAGTGGAGTGGCCCCGGTACCCAATTTGATACCGGGGCCACAATATAATAAAAAAAACCTCAATTGTTCTGAATTCCACCAAACAAGTATCTGGACTGCGTAGTGGAGTGGCCCCGGTACCCAATTTTAAACCGGGGCCACAATATAATAAAAAAAACCCTCAATTGTTCTGAATTCCACCAAACAAGTATCTGGACTGCGTAGTGGAGTGGCCCCGGTACCCAATTTGGTACCGGGGCCACAATATAATAATAAAACCCTCAACTGGTCTGAATTACAGTGCACAGATGGCGGACACCGGATGGACGTCTAAAACCAACATAGCAGTTAAGGGCGCAGTTCCTCTTTTTTGTGACTGCACACACAATTAACGTAGTAATAGAAATTACATTTTTTTATTTTTTTTTAAAATAGAGAAAGAAAGAAGGTAGTAATAGAAATGGCAGTTATTCGAATCCCCAGGACAGTCTAAGTGGGGTGAACCACAGAGAGATTATTTCCCTCAGTTTCTCTAACAGGTTGTCAGTGTTGTGCCTCTTCTTAAAACCTGTGATACATAACTACACACACTCGGCAAAGCTTTTACAAATTATCTGCGGCACAGGAGAGTACCACTGGACTGTACTTTAATAGCAGTACCTATTATTTTTGGGTACAGCAACAGTGAATGATCGTAGTTAGACTTTTAAATAGCAGTACAAGCTAGATTTTTTAAAATTTTGTAATATTTTTTTCCAATTATTTTTGGAAAATTTTTTATTCTTTTTTTTAATTTTTTTTTTAATTAATTTTTAATATTTTTTTTTATAAATTTAAAGTTGTTTTTTTAGAACTTTTGGATAACTTGGAAATAACAATGCCCTTAGCAGAACAGACCACAGGACACAGGAAATACAGAAAGAAAGAAGGTAGCAATAGAAGTGGCAGTTCCTCTTTTTTGGAACTGCACAAACAGTGATGAAAATGAAGGTGGAGCTGGTGGCATGTCACGGTCCTCTTCAGAGGACAATCTCCTGACCAGCAGGTCTTTGCACCGCTGTAGACTTGTGTCCGCCGGAAACAGAGACACAACATACGCTTTAAACCGAGGATCGAGAACGGTGGCCAGAATGTATTCCTCTGACTTTAAAAGACTGACCACCCTCGGATCCTGGCAAAGCGTACGAAGGGCTTCATCCACAACAGCTACATGCTTGGTGGAATCGCAATGGTGTACCAGCTCCTCCCTCACTTTCTCCAGCTGCTTCTGCAAAAGCCTGATCAGGGGAATCACCTGACTCCAGCTGGCAGTGTCGGAACTGACTTCCCGTGTGGCAAGTTCAAATGGCTGCAGAACCTTGCACAACACGGAAATCATTTTCCAGTGCGCTTGACTCAGGCGCATCCCCACTCCTTTTCCTATGTCGTAGGTGGCTGTGTAGGCTTGAATGGCCTTTTGATGCTCCACCATCCTCTGCAGCATATAGAGGGTGGAGTTCTAGCACGTCACTAACTCTTGTTAATTTAGATTGCAAGGCTTGTAAATAGTTTGAAGATAAAAAAAACAGGCTGCACAGACTGTGGAGCTAGAAAGTGAAATTAAATGGACCACGTTACTTTGGTGGCTATCTATGCCCCCCCGCCCTACAATTGTAGTTGAATATAAAAAAAGCAACCTGCATAGACTGTAGAACTAGAAATTCAAATATACAAAGAAATGGACAAAGGCAGTTTGGTATCTGTCTGCATCAGATCCCCTCTCCACTAGGAGTAAAATAGAAAACTATTCAGCCGTTATATAATCTAGAATATAAATAGAAATTGAGAAAGGCAATTTGGTATCTGTCTGCATCAAAATCATCAACATCCTCCTCAGCGCCAGCTACATCAATATCCTCCTCCCGGTGTACAACATTCACACCTTCATTAGCCAAATCTGTAACTGGACTGTGGGTGATCCTTCCAGCATATGCAGAGGGCGTGCTGCAAATGGTGGAAGGAGCCACCTCTTCCCGTACAGTGATGAGAAGGTCAGGCTTCGCAACCACCAACACCCTTGGACTCGCCTTGGGGATTTGTGATCATTTCTCTTTAGAAGGCAGAGTTGTTTGCTGTGTTGTTGCTGACAGCATAACTCTCTTAAATTTTTTGTGGGGGGGGGGGGCTTAGTTCCTTGGGTGAAGCTGAACCACTAGTCATGAACACGGGCCAGGGACTAATCCGTTCCTTGCCACTGCGTGTCGTAAATGGCATATTGGCAACTTTACGTTTCTCCTCAGCTGATTTTAGGTTTCTCTTTTTGCTACTTTTACTGAACTTGGGCTTTTTGGATTTTACATGCCCTGTACTAGGAGATTGGGCATCGGGCTTGCCAGATGACGTTGATGGCATTTCATCGTCTATGTCATGACTAGTGGCAGCAGCTTCAGCATTAGGAGGAAGTGGGTCTTGATCTTTCCCTACTTTATCCTCCAAATTTTTGTTCTGCATTATATGTAGCACAAGAGAGTGTACCCCGAAGCCAAACACACTCGGCAAAGCCTTTAAAAATTATATGCGGCACAGGAGAGTACCACTGGACTGGAGTTACACAGCTGTACCACTGGACTTATACTGCAGAATGAGTGAACTTTGTAATATTGCAGTACCACTGGACTTATACTGCCGAATGAGTGAACTTTGTAATATTGCAGTACCAATGGATTTATACTGCAGAATGAGTGAACTTTGCAATATTGCAGTACCACTGGACTTATACTGCAGAATGAGTGAACTTTGTAATATTGCAGTACCAATGGACTTATACTGCAGAATGCGTGAACTTTGTAATATTGCAGTACCAATAGACTTATACTGCAGAATGAGTGAACTTTGTAATATTGCAGTACCACTGGACTTATACTACAGAATGAGTGAACTTTGTAATATTGCAGTACCAATGGACTTATACTGCAGAATGAGTGAACTTTGTAATATTGCAGTACCAATGGACTTATACTGCAGAATGAGTGAACTTTGTAATATTGCAGTACCACTGGACTTATACTGCAGAATGAGTGAACTTTGTAATATTGCAGTACCAATGGACTTATACTGCAGAATGAGTGAACTTTGTAATATTGCAGTACCACTGGACTTACACTGCAGAATGAGTGAACTTTGTAATATTGCAGTACCACTGGACTTATACTGCAGAATGAGTGAACTTTGTAATATTGCAGTACCACTGGACTTATACTGCAGAATGAGTGAACTTTGTAATATTGCAGTACCAATGGACTTATACTGCAGAATGAGTGAATGTTGTAATATTGCAGTACCAATGGACTTATACTGCAGAATGAGTGAACTTTGTAATATTGCAGTACCAATGGACTTATACTGCAGAATGAGTGAACTTTGTAATATTGCAGTACCACTGGACTTATACTGCAGAATGAGTGAACTTTGTAATATTGCAGTACCAATGGACTTATACTGCAGAATGAGTGAACTTTGTAATATTGCAGTACCAATGGACTTATACTGCAGAATGAGTGAACTTTGTAATATTGCAGTACCAATGGACTTATACTGCAGAATGAGTGAACTTTGTAATATAGCAGTACCAATGGACTTATACTGCAAAATCAGTGAACTTTGTAATATAGCAGCACCACTAGACTTATACTGCTGAATCAGTGAATTTTGTAATATAGCAGTACCAATGGACTTATACTGCAGGATTGTTTTGGGATATTTTTTTTTTTTATAATTACTTTTTTTGTAATTTTTTTTATAACTTTTTTTGAAATTTTTTTGGGAGTTTTTTTGGCCATGGACACAAAATTTAGATGTTTTGATCCTCGAACCACTTATTTGCCACTTTTGCCTTATGGCAAGGTACTCCGTCATGCTGGATAAGGCATTGTTAGTCACAAAACTGTTCTTGGATGGTTGAGAGAAGTTGCTCTTGGAGGATGTTTTGGTACCATTCTTTATTCATGCATGTGTTCTTAGGCAAAATTGTGAGTGAGCCCGCTCCCTTGGCTGAGAAGCATCCCCACACATGAATGATCTCAGGATGTTTTACTGTTGTCATGACACAGGACTGATGGTAGCGCTCAACTTTCCTTTTCCCTACATGCGTTTTTCCGGATGCCCCAAACAATCTAAAATGGGATTCATCGGAGTAATTTACTTTACCCCAGTCCTTAGCAGTCCAATCCCTGTACCTTTTGCAGAATATCAGTCTATCCCTGATGTTTTTCATGGAGAGAAGTGGCTTCTTAGCTGGCCTTCTTGACACCAGGCCATCCTTCAAAAGTCTACGCCTCACTGTACGTGCAGATGAACTCACACCTGCCTGCTGCCATTCCTGGCCAAGCTCTGCATTAGTTGTGTCCCGATCCCACAGCTGAATCAACTTTAGGAGACGGTCCTGGCGTTTGCTGGATGTTCTTGGGCACCCTGAAGCCTTCTTCACAACTATTGAACCTCTCTCCTTGAAGTTCTTGATGATCCAATAAACGGTTGATTTAGGTGCAATCTTACTAGCAGCAATATCCTTGCCTGTGAAGCCTTTTTTGTGAAAAGCAATGATGACTGAACGTGTTTCCTTGTAGGTAACCATAGTTAACAGATGAAGAACAATAATTTCAAACACCACCCTCCTTTTAGGTTTCCAGTCTGTTATTCTAACTCAATCTGCAGTGATTCCAGCCTTGTCCTCGTTAACACTCTCACCTATGTTAACGAGAGAATCACTGACCTGATGTCAGCTGATCCTTTTGTGGCAGGAGTGAAATACAGTGGAAAAATTGTTTTGGGCATAAAGTTCATTGTCATGGCAAAGAAGGACTTTGAAATGAATTGCAATCTGTCTGATCACGCTTCATGACATTCTGGAGTATATGCAAGTTTCCATCATAAAAACTGAGGCAGCTTTGTGAAAAATAATATTTGTGTCATTCTCAAAATGTTTGGCCATGACTGTACTTCCCTCCAGTTTCATTGCATGTCCTTGTGTTCTAACATTTCTCTTCCTTTGAAGAATGTTTCCCTCTTGTAGCTTGTTTAAACCCTTGATTATTTGAAAGTTTCTATCATGTACCCCCTTTCCTTTCTCTGCTCCAAACTATACATATTAAGATATTTTAGTCTTTCCAGGTAAGTTTTGTGCTGTAGGCCATGCACCATTTTAGCTGCCAGTATTCTAGATGAGGCCGTACCAATGACCTATACAGTGGCATTGTTGCTTCTTTTTTTCTGCTACTGATTCCTCTCTCTATGTAATTAATCATCTGACTTGCCTTCCTCATTGCTGTGTTACATTGCTTACCTGCCTTTAAGTCACCTGAACTAGTGACTCCTAGATCCCTTTCCTCTTCAGTAGTTTCCATTATAGTGCCATTAATACTATATTTAGCTTTTGGTTTTTTGAGACCCAAGTGTATGATTTTGCATTTTTAGGCATTAAACTGTAGTTGCCACTCTCTTGACCATCCCACTAGTTTACCTAGATCATCAATCATTTGTTTTACTCTTCTTCTTTTCTTGTCTTCTTCTCTTCAATCTTTTCTTCCTCTTCTGTCAGTGAGCCAGCTCCTCACTAAGAGTGTCGGGACGTGATGACGTCACGCCCGACACTGTCAGTGAGAAAGGAGCAGAGAGGAGGGCGCCGAATGCGGCACCAGGTAAGTATGGCCAGTGGACAAGCAGGGAAGGCGGAGCGGAGAGCCTCTCAAGCATGGTGTTCCCACATCTTCCGCTGGCCCTAACTGCCTGTAATAAATTGGGGTGGAAAAGTGCCGGTAAGTCATACTTGCTCAAACTACCCCACTTCGAGCACTGTTAGAGAGGATATAGGAAGAGATTCCATTTTAGAATGTCTGAGACGATGCATAGGAAAAATAATTATAGACATAGGGGAGCGCTTTTAGGGCTCTGTCCCAACTGGGAATATGTTTGTCCCGCAGGTGGAAACGATGGAAGGTATCTTTTATTTCCAGTTGCTTTGCATAAAAGAGCAGCTGTAAACGGGTGCTGCACACCAGGTGTTGCAGGTGTTTGGAGAGTGCCTTTTGGGGACGTGGCCACGAGATATGCTTACATGTATTTAAAAGAACCATGCACCTGTTTCTCTATTATTTCCTTTTTCTTATCTCCTCGATGTACAATCAGGTATATAAAATGGTGGACAAATGGAATCAACAAAAAAATACATAGTGAAGTACTGTTATACTCCCCTATCCCATGTATTAAAACTCCAGTTCTCCTACGCTCCTCTGGGATGCCCATAAAGCCGTGCTTCATGAGGACTAAGTGAGGACTAAGAAATTTCTTACGTTCTCCAAGTGAGTTGCCAACTTAGACGAAATCCACAGGTCTGCCAGAGGACTATAACATTCTAGTGGCATCTAGAGATGAGCTTAATCTTTTGCTCTCTGCCAAAACTGAAAACACCTAAATGTTTGAATCAGACCTTTTATTAAAAAGGTGACAAAGCAGACAGGTTGCTGGTGTCCAGACAGAGATCTAAAATATCCCAAAGTAATGTAACTCAAATTAAGTCAATCTTGGGACTCACTACACATGACCCTGACCAAATCATTGAGGAGTTCCGGAGATTCTACAGTAAACTTTATAACATCTCACCTAAAGATAGCTCACCTCAGGTGTCGGTGGAATCAATCTGGGACTTAAGATTGTCTATTGACCAATGACTAGACTATTACACTGCGCACTTGTGGAGCTTGGAGTAGATTTCACCCCACAGGAAATTTCTAAGGTCATCAAAAACCTAAAACTAAATAAAGCCCCTGGCCCGGATGGCTTCACCGTTGTATACTATAAAACATGTAATGCCCTGCTTTCTCCTTATCTTACCAAAGTGTATAGTGTGTTACATAGTGGGTGCTTCTCCAAGGAAGCTCTTGAAGCTATAATCATTGTCATCCCTAAAGAGGGCAAGAATTCCTCAGACTGTGCCAAATATAGGCCCATCTCACTCTGAAACACAGACGCTAAAATATATGCGAAAGCTCTCATGGAGCTCCTTAACACAGTGTTGCCCCAATTGATCCGTAAAGATTAGGTTTACTTTATACCAGGCAGGCAAGCACACAAAAACACCGGACCTGTAATTGATCTTATACACTGTGTTAACACCTCCAAGACTTCGGCCATTGTGCTTTCTCTGGACACAGAGAAAGCCTTTGACAACATTAGTTTGCCTTTTATGATACCCTCAAAAACTTTGGATTTGATGGTAACTTTTTACAAGGAATCCAGGCCCTATACTCTGGCCCCTCGGTGAGGGTCTCGGTGAATGGAGTACTATCCTCTTCGCTCCTGATTTTAAATGGTACTCTACAGGGGTGTCCTCTATAACCACTAATTTTTGGTTTCGTGATCAAGTCCTTGATGTCGAGGATACACCTCTCCCCTGATATTAAAGGAGTTGTGGTCAGGTCTGGAGAATATAAACTCAATTTATTTGAAGTTGATATCCTCCTCACGTTGACTTCACCTCATACCTCCATCCCAATTCTATTTGATGTCCTCGCTGCCTATGGCTCCCTCTCAGAGTATAAGAATAATTTCTCCAAAACCGAGTTCCTTGCACTTGCTTTATTTACCACCTCCCACCCTGGATCTCCTTAAGGGTAACATTAATTTCTCTTGGCAACGCTTTAAATACTTCAGCTATGATACTTTGTACTCAGCAAATTTCCCTCACATCATAAAAGCAATCAAGTTGGGTCTGCTCAGATGGCAAACAATGTTTATCTCCTGGTTGGGCAGGATTGTCTCCCTCAAAATGATTATATTACCCCACTTACTTAATCTTTTTCAAACGCTCTAATGGTGAGAATATTTAAATCTACTTTAATGCAATTCGTCTGGCACCATAAACCCCAATGCACTAGCTTTGCCACTTTACGCAGAGCTCCTCACAATGGAGGCAGAGGATATTTGCCTCTACAAAATTTCTACCTATCTAAGCCAGGCTGTGGCGTGGTTCTCAAAAGGGTTTGATTTCCAGTCTGTCCTTTCACCTACCTCAGGGGCGAATGGAGGATTGTCGGGGGGGGGGGGACAGTGCAGCTATAGCGGCCACTTAGTAAGCGCAGGGGGGTTTCTGGAGACTCAGAAACCCCCCCTGCATGCGCCACTGTACCTTCAGGAGTGAAATTGTGTCGAATCCATTTCGAAATCTGCTGTTTTACGAGAGAGCTGACCTCAATGGGATCTCTTTGTGTTCGTGACCCCTTCCAAAAATGTATTATTTCTAACTTATATAATCATCTTGTCACCAATAAACAGACCAACACTACAGCTCATGAACTTAAGTGGGAGGCTGACGTGGGCAGGCCACTAGATGAGGACACCTGGGGGTAAATGTATCAAGCTGTGATTTTTTTAGCAATGTAAAATCACAGCTAATCACGAGCGATAACCAACGATTTGAATTCCCAAGTCGCCATATGTATTAAGTAGCGATTTTTAGTCTGAAACAGCAAATCGCTGTTCATCTCTCGCGATTTGTGTGCGATTTAGACGTCCATGGTTAGCTGAAAATCGACATTTTCAAACCAATACTTCTTTCTCATTGGCTGCAAGTTTTACATGCAAAACACCAAAAAACACAACAAAACCACTTGGCTTGCGCAGCCTAAGAGCAGCCTGGTGCTCTGGATGTTCCTCTCTCACTGTTGGTTGTGACTCCAAAATCAGATGTTGCTACAAAACACACACCTAGACTTTTTCTACCATTTTCAACCACTCTCATAGTAATGGGCATTTGGGTCCCTTTTTATAGTCCGCATAGACCAATGGCTGATGTGTTTGCTAATCACGCCTATAAAATGCAGCATGTAGTGCAACAAAAATGTGCTTTAAATGGTGACCCCATCTGGAAATATTGTTATAAGTGTATAATTATTGCCCCACTGGTGATGAACTAGGAAGCCACTGTAATAAAAAAAAAAAAAAAAAAAAAAAAAAATCCTTACATATAATCTATAATTAAATTTGGGCCACTAATTTATTCATAAAATAAATTGTTCCCTGTAAGAAAAATCATAATAATTTTTGCCCCTCTAAAACAAAAAACATGCTTTATTTAAACTCCCATTGTGCCTCTTGTTATATTAACATTGTCCTGCAGTGTAACAGTGATGTGTTTGGCAATCTCACCTATAGAAAGCAGTGTGTTGTGTCTGGTAATTTTGAATTCAAATTCGAGCTAGTTTGCAAAATCGCAGCTTCATACATTGACAATTGTATAGCTAGAGTGGTAAAACGTTCGGACTGTGTAGCGATTTTGAAAGAAACACGTCTCTGGCGATTTTACATCAAATCGCCGATTAATACATCGCCCGGTAAAATCACAGGAAAATCACAGGAAACGCAAAATCGCAGCTTGATACATTTACCCCCTGGTCATCAATTAGAGAACAGATCTCTAAAATTTCTACTTACTCCCTTGTGAAAGAAAAACGCGTATAAAATTTATTTTCGATGGTATCTGGTCCTGATTAGGTTGAAAACGATAGACAGTACCACATCTGACCTTTGCTGGCGGGGCTGTGGTGAAAGGGGTTCCTTCCTTCATATCTAGTGGTCCTGCCCAAAAATTGCTCTATTTTGGGATGTCGTGGCTTCTTTGATCAGTGACATCACTCAGGTTCGGATCTCTAAATGCCCCTGGTCCTTCCTTCTGGGTTCTCCTTTAGATGCTCTTGACAAACACACAGACAAACTGTCAGTGCAAATCCTTAATGCAGCCAGATGCCTGGTGGACAAGAACTGGAAGAATACAGATCCCCCTCTAGACAACAATTCCTGAGTAAAAAATTTGGTTCCTGACATCAATGGAAAAAATGTTGGCATACTTGAATAATAAATCCCACAAATTCTCCCAAATCTGGTCCCTCAGGTTCACACACCTCCAGGGCTCAGTCCCAGGATATCAGGATATTTCCACACTTAACTTGTTTTGACCATTGATTTTTATCAGTGTCGATCCTCTAACCATTGGACCACTGGCCGCCAAAAGCCCCACGTTAGGTCTCAGTTATCTCCCCCCACACACACCCTTCCTAACTCCAGCTAGAATATGATTGGTTGCTATAGGCAACATTTCCACTTTTGCGAACCAACAGTTTAGTAATACCACTTTCATACTGCCGCCCCTGCAATATCCCGGGTTTTTGAAGCCGGGTTTTTGCAGGGTCTCGCAGCGTCCCAGCTCAGAAACACCATTCATACTGCACCTCGGACGCCCTCGGACCTGGGAATTTCCCGGGTTGACCCCATTCATACTGCACAAGTCTGTGCCCTGGCAATTTGTGGGAGTCATCACCAGAGCAGTTTTCATTGGCTGAAAAACGGTGATGTCATTGAAAGGTGACTGGTTTGTTGACGCATAAAGATGATGCTAAAGTGGGTGGTGATTGTTTAGCACATTACTTTTCATCATGGCCGATGACTCACTTTTGTGTAGCCCAGAGTTCATGTTTACTAGTATTTTTTTGATGTTTTATACAGCAAATGAGAGTTTGCTGCAGCTGCTGACACTGTGCACTCTTGCACAGTCCCAGTTCAGGAGGAGGAAGGCGAAGTTTATGGCACAACAGAGGAAAACTCGGTGTCTGTATATGCGCAGGAGGAGAGCATTTCTCAGGGCCAGCATTGCCTCAATTTTGAGATTCAGTGCTGCCAGTAACCGAACCATGCGTGCCAGAGAGCGTAGCCACGGAGAAGCTTTCTGGTCTACTGTGGAAGCATTTGAGGAGCAGCAGTGGATGCAACACTTCAGAATGTCACGTGGGACATTTAACTATGTGCTGGACCTTATTACCCCAGCACTTTCCAGGAAGGCCACTAACTTTGGGAAACCTATTCCACCATGTAGGCGCCTTTCTATTGTGTTGTAGTGGTATGCTACCCCTGGAGAATACCGGACAATCTCCTGCTTGTTTGGAGTGGGGATATCCACGGTGTGCACTCTAGTGCATGAAGTCACCACGGCATTGCTGGAAGCCCTGTATCATCGCTTCATCTCCTTACCGCAAGGTCAGCACCTGGATGATACAATTGCAGGATTCCTGAAGCGTGGGTTTCCACAGTATGCTGGAGCCATAGACGGGACACACATCCCCATCATTGCCCCCACAGACAACCATGCAGATTACTACAACCGCAAAGGCTGGCATTCCATCATTCTGCAGGCTGTGGTTTTACCACAACTATTGGTAAGCATTTTTTATGGGTTTTTTTATGTGACTGTGCTATGTGTAATGCATATTGAAAAACATATTTATATATGGTTTTTTTTTATGTTAGTTTCACAGATGTTTTCTTTGGGTGGCCTGGACGTTCCCATGACGCCAGAGTTCTAGCAAATTCGGACCTTTACCAAATTGCTGAGGAAAGACAAGATGGCTGGCTGTTCCCTAGAGAGGTAAATATCGGTGTAATGTTGTATGATGTATTTGTAATTGAAGCTTATATACTATTGTTGCACGTATCCAAGACTTCTCCCGCGCCGCTCCCCTCCATTGGAACAAGCTCCCCCGCTCCATCAGAACTTCCCCTAATCTGTCCTCTTTTAAACGAACATTAAAAACCCACCTTTTCCTTAAAGCCTTCCAGTCTCAAGCCTAAACTCCCACCGGTCGGCTACCTCTCTTTCTCATCCCTTCTTCCCTTCTCCCCCTTCCTCGACTCCGTCTCCGTTTCTCCTGTCTCTCCATCTCATCCATGTGTCTGTCTGTCTTCCCCTCCTTTTAGATTGTTCGCTCCTTTGAGCAGGGCTCTCCTACCTTCTGTTTCCATCACTTTTAACTGCGCTCTCCAGCTACTCAGCTCACCTCCTCTCAGTCCCTCTGCCCTCTGTCTCCTCTCGCTTCTCTCCGCTCCCCTCAGTGACTCTCAACCTGTCATCCGTGCCCACCCTCTTGGGCCATAGTTACCTGCCTATACTCACTTTTCCCCTCCCTCCCTCTCTTTCATGCTGTGCCTGAGCCCCCAGAGTTATAGTGCTTACTGTTACTTGTACTGTGCTGTTTCACCTTGTACTGTGCCATTGTTTGTCCTTGTACGGCGCTATGGATACTTTGTGGCGCCCTATAAATAAAAATTAATAATAATAATAATAATAATAATATTGTTTGCTATCAATATTGTATGTATTTACTGCCCCTTTTTATATACAGATGTAACACTTGCAAAATGCATTTTCACCATATAGTACCAAGTGTACTGCGTTATTTGACCAATATTTTAAACATGGTGACGTGAAACTGCATGTTTTTATTTACAGAAATCTACTTTTGTTGATGGTGTGGAGATACCGGTACACATCATTGGGGATGCTGCTTACCCTTTGAGGCGCTGGCTGATGAAGGGGTTCACTCAGCAACATCACCTGTCTCAGGAACAGATCCGATTTACACATACCCTCAGCTCTGCTCGGATGGTGGTGGAAAATGCTTTTGGGCGCTTGAAAGGACGTTGGCGCTGTCTATTGAAGCGCATTGACATTGACACCAAGCTTGTGCCCCACGTGGTTGCTGCTTGCTGTATTTTACATAACATTTGTGAAATTCAAAAAGACCAATTTCTACCTGAGTGGAATGTGCAGGAATCTGAAATGCCAGTGCTGTCAGTGGACTCCAGTACTTTTGAAGGAGAGCGCACCAATACCTCTGCTGAACTTATTAGGACCACCCTCACTGCCAATTTGACCTCACTTGTTTGAATGTACCACATAAATGTAAAATTAAAAAATATATGTTTATTTCACATATTGTATTTTGTTTTGTACATATTTCCTCATATGTCTCTTCACAACAAAATATAAAATGACACAATATAAAAGTGCTTACTTGCATGTAGAAAAAAATAAAATATATACATAGGTAGTAAACCCAAGACACAAATGTGCCTAAACAGTAAGTGCAAATTTGCTTTTCAGGTTATATATATATATGAGAAGCTAATGGTGTGATTCCAGATCACACGTAACATACATGATAACAATTAACAGTGAAACATTTGACCATAAAACATGATTATTACAATTGCCTATATTGTGGCATTTCTGGTGGTGGAGTGGTTTGGAGTGGATAACCTGGTGGGTATTCTATGTTGGGGTTACCCATGGGTTGAGCATGTTGTGTATTGTGTACCGGGTTTGGAGGGTTATTGTTGCCTAACATGGGTTGCCCCCGCTGGTACATAGGATAATGTCCGTCATAATAGTAAGGACTTGGAGGAGGTGCCTGCACCCGTGAGAGGAGTCTGTCCATGAATCCCATAATACACTCACGATTTTCGCATAACACGCGTTCCTGCATGTTCATGATTTGCATGAGGAAAGAGTCCTGCAGTTCCCGCTCATTGTCCATGAAACGCTGCAGTTGTGTATTCTCGTGTTCCCTCATGGTGTTGTCCATCTCACGCAGTTGATCCATCATGACAGTTGTCATTGTTTTAGTTGCTTGGTCCATTTTGTTGAGCCTTTTGCATTTTTTTGGAACGTTGTAAACTGTACGTAGAAAAAACACAGTAAAACATACATTAGAATATATTATTGGGCAGAACAAAAAAGCAGTGTTGTAAGCTGATATGTGCTTGAGGCCTCCTCCCTCTTGCTTAGTAGTTTTGCACTGCAACATATGCGTGTTAATGTTTTAATACTTTGGAGTGTATTATATTTGTCTTTTGGGCTTTTTGTTGATATAGTTCTCTTTTTAAAGTTATGTAGAAACATTGGTGTTTGGTTTGCATTTATGTTGATATACTTCTATTTTTTTGACAGTTATGTTCAAACATTTTTTTTTTTTTTTTAGTTATGTAGATATATTTATTGGTATTTGGCTTGCATTTCGGTTGATATAGTTCTCGGTTTTTGGGACTTTTGTTTATACAGTTCTTTTTTTTTTTTTTTTCAATTATGTAGATATATATGTATGTAGATATGGTTGGTTATTATGTGAGATTATTAAAGATACTTACTGTTGGAGCGTAAACTGGGACCTGGCGTAGACTTTGACACCAGCACTGGTTCTGGCTGCGTTTCTTGCGGAGTCTCTGTAACGACTTGCGCAGCAGGGAATGGCTGTGAATCGTTCAATTCCTCCCAAGACATGTTGGTGTCCTCTGTTGTGGCAGAGCACTCCAGTTCTGGGGTGTCTTCAATAGAATCTTCTATTATTATGGTTGCGGTCTCGCTTGTCTGTGTGCTCTCTGGTGGTGTTGGTATAGCCGCATCCACATTGCTAGAAGATGACAGTGCAATTGGATTTGTCAGAGGAGAATGTCCAAAGACCATATTGCACTGGTCATAAAAGGGCCAGCCCATTCTTTCAGCGCCACTTTTGCGCCTGTTGTGGTCATGGACTTTAGTGTACTGCTTCTTCAGGGACTTCAATTTGTTCAGGACTTGTTGCTGTGTCCTCTTTATGCCACGTTGAGTATTTTGGCGATGTTGTAGTACACTGTGGCATCCTTCACAGTCCCAGTCACTTGCCTTCTAATTTCTTCCTCCCCTCTGACATTCAGCAGCTCACGCACCTCTTCCTCCATCCAGTGTGTCATTATTGCTGTATAAACACCGTTTTTGCAAAATAATAAAAGGAATTTTCTCTGTACAAAAACGCTTCTGCTTCAGCTTTAGCTTGAGACCACCATCCACCATCTCTCCTAGAAAGCTTCTACAATGTTCCACGGGCTTCCAACAATGACATCATCCTCCAGAGACAGGCAGACAGCCAATCAGCATGTTTTCTGTGCAACCCGGGTTGAAAAACCCGGGTTGCACCATTCATAGTGCAGGCGACCCGGGTCCGACCCGGGAATTACCCCTGGATAAATCCCGGGTTAAAGACCCGGGTTTTTAGACCCGGGATTTTGGACATGTACCATTCATACTGCACCAAGACCCGGGTCGTTTCAGCTCGACCCAGGAAAAACCTGGGATTTTGGTGCAGTATGAAAGGGTTATAAATATACTTCATGGTCTCCTTTTCTGCATGTTTTAGGCCAGTTAAATCGATGTGTAACCCGCTCGCTTGATTTTTACATTTATGTATATTGGTTATGTCTGCTGCACAATCTTTGCCAATTTTGTACGTTGTCATTTACTCATCTTGCCCATTCTCTGGGTAGGTCATCATCATCATCATTAGGTCTCCCGCTAAGTGGGCAGACTTAGATAAAAAATGACGCTATTCTCATGGAATCGCGGTATTTGGCACTGCCCGCCGCTATAAAATTAAGTTTATTAATTATAAAAAAAAAACTCCAGTTGTACTCACATTTAAAATATAAAACAACAAGCATTCCTTTGCTTTGGACTGCAAATTGTTTCAAATGCTTGAATTCTTTATAAATGTTTAGTCAGATAAAAATAGAGAAAAATATCAAAGTTTTTATCGATATCCTCAGGTGATTTTTTCTTCACTTTCATGGCTATCATATATTCATGAATTTCCAAAAAAGAAAGTGAGATATCTAGTGTGTTACCCTTTTCACATTGGTTTAATATATAAAAAAAAATACACTTACATCCAAAAAAATCACAATTTTCACTTAAAATATTAAAATATAATCTCCAAAAGGTGTTGCAAGTCTCCTACCATCACATCAAAGGCACAGTTTGCATGTAGTCAGTTAGATAGTCAATAATGGCAATGAACGACTAACAAATATCCACCGATGTCCTGAGTCCGAAGTACCTTCTACAAGGGGCTAGCTGGCAAATAATAGCCCAGAGGGGGTGGGGGGTTTGTGGGCGAGACTCGGCTTAGTAATCTATTAGGAACATTAATAGGGAAAAAATGCAGGAAGCCAAGTGACCCAGCTCAAGGTAGCCCACTAAGGAACAGGCCTGGGGAGGGGGCGATACCCACCTGCCCCCCGGCAGAGCTTTTAGAAAAAAAAATACCCCCTTTTGAGGGTTGTGTGCAAGTAAGACAGAATACTTGATATTTTGCTGGACAGCTTAATGGATTATGATTGGGTGAGGGGGGTAGTGATGTAGTGGTCATCAAACTTGGGGAAATGTTTGGGACCTCTGTAAGTTTCAATTACTTTTAATTTTCTGTAAATTCTGAAGGCCTGCCAATCAGCAGTGTGCCTTCTTTAAAGACAAAAACATACATTGTTGCAATGTAAAAAGGACTTATCCAACATATACTTGTCAGTGAAGATATTACAAATAACTGAAATATATCACAATGCACTTATATTGTAGAGAGCCATAGCAAATACACAATACACTTGCAATCCCCCTGGAGATTAGTCATCACCCAGATAACTATATAAAGCCTGAGTAGTAGTTTAAAAGATTTGATGATTTGTTACAATTATCTAGGTAAGGGCTCCCTCTTAGCATAAAATATAGCAATTTTCTTCTCAATGTCAATGGGAGTGTTGCCCACTTGCCAAAGTATAGCATGTCTAACCATCTTTTTAATGGCTGTACTCCTATCTTAACCTGTCCACCACACTGTGCCTTTGTTCTTTGGTGTGGTATCTTGAAACATTATAATAACTCTCACTAGGTTTTACAGGAAGAACAATGTGGATGCCGCACCACATGCCTCTCAGGCATTAGCACTAGCTACACACTCAGCCAAGTCTACCACCTCTCCATCAGATATTCATGCTCCAGATGCAGATAAAATGTGTGAATCCACCGCAAGTGAGTTAATTCACCCCATGCAGGGGCATGCACTGAAACTGGAGGTTCAGAGGAAATTGGAGGAAAAATTGCTTCAAAAAGAAGTGGATAAGTGGAACAGCCTCCCATTGGAGGTGGTAGAGGCTAATACAGTAGAGCAATTTAAACATGCTTGGGATAGACATAAGGATATCCTTACAAAAAACTAAGGATCAGAAGTTACCATAGGTTAAAAAATGGGCAGACTAGATGGGACAAGTGGTTCTTATATGCCATCAAATTCTATGTTTCTATGTTAATACAGATGTTAAATAAAGATGAAGAATGCGGTGTGCTTGATTGCTGAGTAAGATGATTTGGTACGGTGTCTTGGAAACATGTACAATAGCAGCAAACACCCATCTGTTTCATCTATATACCACACCGATATGTCTGCCCCACATAATAGACACAAATCACTCTCCATTATGTGATAAAGGGGAAGTGCCTTATAAAAAAAAAACAAAAAAAAACACATTTTCATAATGTGCTTTATTTTAGTGTAGAAAAATATTTTTCAACATTTTCCATCTTAAGGAGGTATTTACTTGATGTTCTGTACTATCATCTACCATTTAGAGATTAAAATTAATCATTTTGAAAACTGTTCACCACCTTAGCGGGTGCAAGCAACACTTAGCGAATTCCACTTTTTGCAGGTTTTGGAACTAAATATATTTTTTTCACACTCATATATTTTCAGAGGATAAAAAATTGTGCAAGGCAACAAAAGAGGAAAAATTGCATCCAATTGCATTGCCCCTTATTATTAAGATAAATATCAACATTAGGTTAGAGGATGGATAGTTCTAACCAATCACTGATGTGGCATGATGTAAATCAGTTATTTTTGTTAGCTGTGTGTGGACAATTACAAAACAAAAAGAGTACCTGAAGCGAATGACTTAATCACATTCCAATATAAGGGTATTGTGCAACAATTAAAATGAGTATAGTTGCAAATGTCTTTTTTCAGGAAAAGTGTGTACACATTCTTTGCAGAATGCAAAAGCTTTTTTTTTTTTTTTTCAAGTAAATGTTCTTATTTCTATTATTTACTATATTCTTTTTTTTTTTTTGGCAAATGTGTAGCTGGAAGCCCATGTCCTGGTTTCCAGTTCCAGTGTGCATAATCAAGCCAGCTCATGCATGCGCAGATTGTCCTAACAATGGCTGTCAAAGTGCTGCTGCCAGCCAGTATCGCCAGTGAATTGAGACTGAAACAGCTGCCCCAGCAAACTTTTGTTAAATTGGGCCAAAAAATATTTTCTATCTCTGTGATAAGCAGCGATAGAAAACCTTTCATAACGCCCCTTATCAGGGGCTGGCTGGCAAATTATAGCTTGAGGGGTGTTGAGACTAAGCTCAGCAGCCTGCTAGGGGGATTTTATAAGAAATATGCAGGTAGTTCACTATGAGGTCGGCCTGGGAGATGCCCCCCTGCCTATTATTGAAAAATAGACCCCTAAGTCACAGAAATAAACAGCAGGTTGGCCTTGGATACCTTAAAATCCCTTGCAGGGGTCAAGAAAAAGTTTGCATAGCATGATAGGCTGTGAACAGCCAAGGGTACATTTTAGACATCCATTATTGTATGCATTCTCCATATAGGACTCCCACACAACTGCTCTGTGCTGGCTTGGTTTGCGTCTTTGTTGGGCACCCTTTTAAACAGCTTGAAAACAATTGTTTATTAGTCACAGAATAGAGAGATCATGATTACAGATGAGCAGGCCATAGGCTCCGAGCCAGAATTGACACTTTGGGTATGGGAGGCTGTTGCCCATTTGTTGCAACTGATACCAGTGTCACCACCATTTACGCCCCACTGTGTCCACCAATGGCATTGCTCCTATAGCAAGGATTCCTCTTCTTGTGCAACTCCTCTATGGATGGATGAAATCAAACACAAAGGTAGACAGGGTAGTGTATGTGTGGATGATAGAGAAAAAAAATAAATTATTATTAGCCTTAAACCAGGATTCTAAAAGTGTGGCCACTTTTACAAGTTTTTAAAAGTAACTAAATCAGTTTTTCTTATCCCATTAGCTACTTTCCGTACATTTTCTACCCTCTATACATTGAATCTTCTACCCTCTATATCACCAACATATTACTCCACCCAGGGCCGTGAAGAGAAATTTTGTGCCCCGGTACAGCAACTTCATGGGGCCCCCTATAATCGACTAGAAGGGAAACCTATGTGCCGCCACGCAATGGCCGTGCACCATCAAAGGGGTGTGGTCATAACATTGGAGGTGTGGCTGTGCATCATTAAGGGCGTGCCAAGGTGAAAAGCGCAAGCGCAAGGCTAGTTATACTTTAAAATATCCTCCTCAGAGGATGCAATCATTTGGTGCTACAGGGCTCCCGTAATCTAGGGACGGAAATGTCCAGCAACTTTACGCACATGTGACCCCTGTGCCCGGCAGCTCTACTTACATGAGCCCCCTCCCATGCCCACAGGCTTTACACCCACATACCCACTCTGCCAACATGCCTTACAAACACATGCCCTTCTCTGCCCAGCAACTTTAACACCACATGCCACATCTTCAAAACATCATCCCTTCCTCTTCACTACTGCATTTATATTCTGCCTGCTATGTCGTAACATGTCCCACAACTCTCCCAGCTTGGCTTTAGTGGTCCCAGGGTGAAATGGGGGCTGAGGATGGCAGTGTGTGAATAGGGGGGAACCTCCGCCTACCACTAAGTGTAATGTTTAACAGTGAATCAGGACCAGTCTGATTTACATGCATGAGTTTATCATCTAGGCGACTTAATTAAACTGTTTGTGTAAAAACTGTTTTTAAAGCACAGCATAGTCCCATGTATTAAATATCTAACAAGTTTCCTGGGTCAACACTGATTGTTATCCTGCATTTCTGGTACAAATTAAGTTGCTGGACACCCTTTCTCATCCAAATTGTGTTTAACGTTGCTTGGATTGTATTGTGTTAACCATGTTTGTATGTCATGTCTATTGTATATTCTTAAATGTTGCCAGATGGGGCTGACCACCCTAGTACTATCGTATATACATGCCTGTTGCTTAAGTACTGTACCTCTTGACCGTTGCATCTATACTCAGGCAGCAGGCGTCCCATGCATGAGCTACGCAACACAGTGCGCCTGCAAGTGAGCTAAGGTCTGGGGGAGGTCCACAGGCAGCCCCTAGAATGGGAGAACGAGGCGTTTAAAAAGACACCGAAGTAGGACAGTTCTCTCATCAGGACTACTCCTGAATTGTGACTATGAACAGTGAAGCCAGCGCAGACTGTGGCTCAGTCAGTATTGCACACAGTGTTTGAAGCAAAGATGCTGGTGAAGTATAGAAGTGTGTAGTTCACAGTATGCCGATCTCTCCAATATTGTCTCATATGTGCTATTTTGTGCGCTGTGCTATTCTTTCGCCTAGGTGGTTTATTTAAATCTGTTGAGGTACCAGGAAGGCCATGTGCAATGCATAGTGTGTCAGGTCTAGGGACAATTGTGTTATGAAATTCACCTAACAGAGGATGACAGGAAGAAATTTGGTAACAAATGTGTTCATTATTTCATCAGAGAGATGGAGCAGCATCCATTCACTTATAGAGATCTTTCCACTTCACTCCACCATGCAATTCTTCAAAATACATTCATTATTTCTCCTACTCATTTTCACTACACTTCTCTCAACACTCCTCTTCATCTCCAGCATCAACTTTCTCCTTCTCCCCTCAGTACTCCCCCCCGCATTCATCACACTTCGACATACACAAGCAGAATCAAACCTCACATCCACAAATCATGCTGTCCTTTTCTCACACTGCTGCCTCTCATGGCTGCTGGCAAGTTTTTCATTCAGTTTTCCATTCCACAACTTCCCATCCACCTCCTTACAATTACTCCAATCCAGAGAAGGGACCTAGACTTTAATTTTTATTTTAAAGGAGGGTTGGATTTAGCACCGCTCCTTCATTCTGATTGGTCGACCACAACCTCTTCCTTTAGCCCCTCCTTAACACACGCTCCTCCCCTTGAACCCAAGTCCACGCACACACAGTAACACCTAAACGCTATCCTATTACTACCCTGTCCTCCCTGCAGTTATCTTGTCTTCCTTCTGTGCCCTGTATGAATTCTGACTTCCTCACTTTTCAGTGCTGCCGAGTACAATGGTGCCTTACAAGTAAACAAAAATAGTGTCAAATATAAATGCACTGTACTACCACAACAGTCCCCTCCAAAACCAATCTTCTTGTTTCTAAACCAGCATGTTCAGTGTATACAAGTATACACCAAAACCTTACCACACCACAGACCAACTGGGCGGTTCATATATGCTATTTATTTATTTTTTAATAGGAGTAGCATTTCAGAATAGGTTTGTTATTTCTTTTTTGAAATAGTAATAATTTACTGTTAGTTTTAACAAATACTCCCAATAATGCCATCACACATCTAAACACAGCCCATTCTCATGTAGCTAGTTTATACATTCTTCTGTTAAGTCTCAAAGCTTGAGGTTCCATCGCAACAGCTGTTTCCAGTTTACCATTACAAATGCAAACAAGTTACAATGCAAATAAATTACTTAATTGCATACCTTCATCTTATACATGACATTATTAGACAGTTTGAAACAAATGCTTGTTTATTAAAAGTTACAAGATTACAATAGGGGAAACACTTAAGAATCAATTCACTATTAAAGTAATTGTGCAGAAATTCATGTGTGCAATAGCAACATCAAAATCATTTAAAAAAAAAAAGTTAACGTCATGACTCATGTTGTAAGTTTTTTATTTGTGGATTCAAAGTTGATGGCAGGCTAAAATGTAACTACTAAAATGTGGACTAAAAGTTAGGTTGTTGCATATGTCAAAACAGTTTCAATTACTGCCAAGTAATCATTAATCTGTACTTATATGGGTGACCGTTTCACAACAGCTTAAATTCGGAAAAAAAATAATTATATAGCACTAAACTCATCACTAAATATTGCAAAAAATAAAGTGAATCAAGTTAAAGACTGAACACTAAGAAACCTAGATATGTTTCTGAATTATGGATAGCCCCACCACTGTTGAGTTTCAATATCATCATGTGCAGTCTTTAAACATCTGTTGTTGCATTCTTCCCATCGTTTTATCTTTCCATTTTCGACCATTACAAATTTCCACTCCACACTGGTGTCTGCAGGCAGTGTGATTGAATGTGACCAGAAGCCATCTTTTACATACGTCAGGGGGACAGAAGTCTCCCACTCACCAAGTTTCTCATGATCCCCAGTGACCGCAATACATTGGGAATCAGAGTGTGTGATATAGTGCACTTTGAAACCAAAATCCACGCTCTGTGGCATTGGCTGAACAGCAGCTACCCTTTTTGCCTTTGAATAGTCATCATGGAACTTTGCCTCCGATTGTTTGCTAAAGCAGGCCTTTTCATCTAGAACCAACGCTCTTACATCATGACCTTCTTCCTGCTTGGATATAGGTAGCATGTTTGTGAATTTATCCAAAAGTGGACTAGCTTTTTCTTGCAGAGTACAGTCGTCTAATATATAGGTGCCTGTTAATCCTTCATAAGCAGTTTCACTGGATACGCCATTGATAGAAACATAAGTATGTTCTTGTACGCATGTGGTAGGCTCTACAAAGTCATTCTGGTTAGCTGAAGACTGTTTATCAAGGTCCAGGTCAGATTTTAATTGTTGGAAAGATTCATGTCTCACAAAGTCAGGCTGTTCACAAACACTATTACCATGATTATCAGTTGATACATAAATATCCGTAAGGGGCACATCTTTGTGGTCAAATACATCACACTCTTCTTTTCGTTTTCTTTCCTTTGCAGCCTCCAGTATATTCACAGAATTTCCTTTGTCTGTTGAAGCCACCAAAAGGTCCCCTGGTTGCAGATAAAAGAAAAAAAGGTTATAGCGAAAGAGTAGAAATGAATGTCATTATATAACTGCAAAATTCACATTTTCTTTAAATAGTGTACTTGCAATCTAGAAGCAGTGGAAGCAGCCATTTTGTGAATTCATTCAATGAAAAAACAGTCCATCAATTACCATGGATGACAAACTACCTAGTAAATAAATATGGTTCATCAAATATATTATTTCCTCCCATAAAATGGCTGGGTCCACTATATGTAGATGTGTACACTTTAATTGTAAAATAATTTTACTTTTTAAAACACATTTATGGAAAGGTTTGTGTATAGTGAAGCTTTTGTATACAGTAATCGGCACAGCTGGCTACTGTGAATCTGTCATGGCTTCGATTTACTAGGCATTGTGCTCACTGAATATTTTAACCAAAAACAAATGGCACACCCGATATTCTAATTCTGAAGGGTTTTATTAAAATACATAAATAAAAGCTTATTATGTAGGCAGCTGTCACTGTAGATATTGTATCATTACCCCATCAGCCATGGCATGTTAAATCACATTCCTGGCACCTCAAATAAAAAAAAAAAAATATAACCAGAAAAGGAAATTAACAGCTTTTATGGGGTGAAAGACTTGACCCATTTTGGAAATGTTCTGAAAATAAAGTATTTAGAACAAATACAAGTAGGCTGAACCGGTTTATTTGATACTTACAAAAAGGTGCTCTTTGACAGTAGAAAAAGACTAATAATGATGTCCAAGCAACAAAAAATAATCCATCAAGTCACATGAAAGATGCAATTGGACTAAAACCTTTAATAAAAACTTACATTTATAAAAATAATGCACTAGTATTCATTATTTTACCAAGAAAAAAAAAACACACCTCCCCCATTGATATTATTGGTCTTCAGGAGGTCTTAGTTAATTGATAAGAGTCTACTAGTGTGTTTAAACTGATTTCAATATAAATAAAACTGTTTGAGGCCCTACAGTTGGTCAATATTTAATTATGTTATTTATTTTTTTTTGAAAAAGAGCTTCATCGTGAATATCAAGCATCCAAAGCAAAACTGAGAAAAGCATCAATCAGGAGAAGAATAAGAAGATTTCAAAAGATTTAATTCTCCCAGATCACGGTCAAGCACATCAAACAGAATAATGCACAAATTAACCTAGAACACGTTTTCCATCAAAACAGAGCAGCCATGCAACACTTTTTAGAGCAGCCATTAAGGGGCCTCTGGCAACACTGACAGCAATTACAGTCCACCATGGTAGTTGGACAATTGCAGAACAGCATGGGCACATCCACAAATAGTTTGCTATAAAACATATTGGGGCCATCATGTCAAGTGGAAGATTTTATGGTCTGAGGAGACCAAGATTAAACTTTGTGGACTTAATGCTATGTTTTGCACAAGCCTAAGACAGCGCATCCCTCCAAAGCACTATCCCTACCATGAAGCATGGTAACAGAAGCACAATGCTATGGGAATGCTTCACTGCAATTTGTCACGAACAGCACTAACCTGAGCCTGCGTGATGCGTGTGTGACACAGGGTTAACCAAAGAACAACCACCTGGTCTGTCTAAAATCATTAAATCCTTCCCTATTTATGCCACACACTAGCTTTGCGGTACCAACTATGTCACCACCAAGGTTTTTTCTGAGAAGAGCTGACACTCTTATTTAGGAAGCCATAGGTTCTCCCTAGAATTAATCTAGCACAAGTTACTTTAATCAGAGTTAACATATACCACAATTGTTCTGCAAAACTTGTCAAAATAAAGGGTAGAAGGAAAACAGACAAATCTTGCAGGAAAATCTGCTGCAGTCTGAAAGAGACATAAGACTTGGGAAAAGATCTATATTCCTGCAACACTTGACAGAAATTATACAGCAAAAGCCAAGTTGAGGAGGCCAAAAATAAAATTCACAATCCAGTTCCTGACCAAGTCATAGCCCTTCATACCACCGAGAATCTGTGGACTAATTTCAAGATAACATTTCACTAACGTGTCCAATACTACTGCAAATAAGAATGGGTAAAAATTGCAGTGTCCAAACCTGGCAGATACTTACCCTAATAGACTTACAGCTGTAATTATAAATGCCTTTACAGTATTGTGGAGCGCTTAGTCTCATTAGAGAGACATGATCCAAGATCTCCCAGAGGAGATGTTTTAAAAAGGACGCAAGTATACCTGACATTTCTATCTCTGCTGATAACATGACCATAAATGCCACCTGACAAGCTCGCTGCCTAGGTGTAATCCTTGACTCACACCTATCCTTTGTTCCCCACATTGACTCTATCTAAATCATGTTGCATACATCTAAAAAACATTTCCAGAATTCGCACTTATCTCACGCAAGACACTGCAAAAACCTTAATTCATGCAATTATCTTCCGCATTGACTATTGCAATTCCCTCCTTACTGGTCTTCCCCAAAACAGACTCAAACCCTTACAATCTATTTTGCACGCTGCGGCAAGATTGATTTTCCTTGCAAATCGTTATTCCTCTGTTGAAGCACTATGTATGTCTCTACACTGGTTGCCTGTTTTATATCAAATTCAATATAATATACTTTTACTAACCTACAAGGTCATCAACAAAGCTGCACCAACATACTCTTGTACTCTTGACACCTCTCGTCTCAAAATATCTCCCAACTTGGCAACTCATGCCTAAACTCCCACCGGTTGGCTACCTCTCTATCTCATCCCTTCTTCCCTTCTCCCCCTTCCTCGACTCCTTCTCCGTTTCTCCCGTCTCTCCATATCATCCATGTGTCTGTCTGTCTTCCCCTCCCTTTAGATTGTTCGCTCCTTTGAACAGGGCTCTCCTACCTCCTGTTTCCATCACTTTTAACTGCGCTCTCCAGCTACTCTGCTCACCTCCTCTCGGTCCCTCTGCCCTCTGTCTCCTCTCGCTTCTCTCCGCTCCCCTCAGTGACTCTCAACCTGTCATCTGTGCCCAACCTCTTGGGCCATAGTTACCTGCCTATACTCACTTTTCCCCTCCCTCCCTCTCTTTCATGCTGTGCCTGAGCCCCCAGAATTTTAGTGCTTACTGTTATTTGTACTGTGCTGTTTCACCTTGTACTGTGCCATTGTTTGTCCCTGTACGGCGCTACGGATACTTTGTGGCGCCCTATAAATAAAAATTAATAATAATAATAATAATAATAATAATAATAAACTCCATTCTGCACAAGATCTGCGTTTCTCATCCACCCTCATTACCTCCTCCCATTCTCGGTTACAGGACTTTTTTCAGGCTGCACCCACTCTATGGAATTCTCTCCCTCGTACAAGAAGACTCCTCTGGTCTACAAGCTTTCAAGCGTTTTCTGAAAACCCACTTCTTCAGACAAGCTTATAATATTCCTCAACCACCCTCTTAACCTCACTACCTTACTCTGTTACCACCCATTACACAATGTCACACAAGACAACTACCCCCTGACCAACATTGTTGTGTGACAGGATCATTTAGCTTATGAGTCACTTTTACCTTTGCAGTCTGGCTGGGCCGAAATGCAAAATGTAGACTTAACCTCATGTGTCAATCTCCTATTGTCCCATAGATTGTAAGCTTGCGAGCAGGGCCTTCTCACCTCTATCTGTTTTACCCAGTTTGTTTATTAGTTTTCTATGTTTGTCCCCAATTGTAAAGCGCTACGGAATATGTTGGCGCTATATAAATAAATGATGATTAAGTATGAGATACTCTGCTTGAAAATGGAGCCCAGCGCTGCATGGTACCAATGCAAACCACTCATACCATTCATGCCTATATACAATTATGCAGTTAGATCCCACTACACAAGGCAGAGAATAACTGGTGGGCCAGTATTTTATTTAAAAAAATAAAATTAAAGTACAGGACCCTCACTAGAATACAAATCAAAGATAATTCTGATAATCAGGTTATTGGGTGAAAGATAGAATACAAATGCAAAGGGTCCTTCCTCTTGGCAAGACTAGAAAGAGCCCTATGCATACAAGCACAGTAACAGTCGGAATTGCTATGGTGGTAGCGCTCCCTGATTATCTAATAAAGAATTGTACCTGGCTTAAATGACCTTGAATGATATGGCACTATTAAGCATGTACTTACTCACAAATAACTTCATAATGGCTTATTTTATGTTAAATAAAAAATGGCAAAGAGATTTGTTATGGATCAGTTGTCACACAAGATTAGATTTATCAATAGAAAACACACACGTCTTTACATACTTACCAACATTTGGGTAGGCGGCATTGGGGCAGGGTGAGTGGCCACGTCATAATGGTAGTGTGGTCACCCACCTGGGGGCGCACCTAGCGCTTATTAAGAGCTAGACTGCCCCTTTCTCTCGTCCCCGCCAAACACCTTCATTACTGTTCGCACTGCACCCATTCACCATGCAGAGCAGCAGATAATACTTTACAACTTTCCCACTGATCGGTACAAAGCTGTCACAATCGGAGTTCTGGGACAGAGCCCTCAAACAGAGACTGCCCAAATTGGGGCGGCTGGGAGGTATGCGTTTAAGCTTAGTAAACGTAGCATACCATGTCTGGATGCCAACACTTTTATAGCTGGGGAAGCACTTGTGGTCAATGGACCCGAGTGACATGACCTTTAAAGTAGTAAAAAATATTAAATATCTGGATTATACTAATTAACTACAACAGAACAGACTCTACTGATACACAGAGATAAACAAAGGAGCAGCTTTCCCAAAATAGTACTAAACCTGTGGCTCCTATGAAACTGGTGTAGTAAAACGTACCTTTATTCAAAACAAAATTCATTAATACAAAGTGTGTTGCTTTAGCTCTTAATCATTTCCAGAGTTTCAAATACCTTATGACACGTGTCAAATACATGCAGGTCGTGTGAGCAAACTAAGGAGGGTATGACAGGAACTGACTAACCTACCCAGCACAGCAGATTGCAACAGTTTGTGCTGCATTGATTTGCTCAGGTTCACCATTAACCAGCACTGGCAGTCAGCCAGCTCCAGATAAGATTAAAAAAAAAGAAGTGTCTGGACAAATTATAACATTTGCCAACATACTCAAACATTTCCTTTCAGCCACTGACTTATTACCACATTCAAGAACCAACTTCCTTCTCTTTATGAATTTCAACTCACAATTGAACAAATATGTATGTGTCACAACAATACAACCCTGTAAGGGCTTGTTGATCTATATATTTTTGGAAGGTTGTCTGCATGTTTATTGTCACGTATAAATGTCATACAAACCGTAATTGCTTTCATTGTTGTTCATTTTGTAACCCGTGTTTCGTAAACTTTTTGTTCAATTTTTTTCACGCATTTTATGGTCTAGTTTCACAGTGGTTTTTAAAACCAAACGGCAACTGTTGCCAATAGAGCAGAAATCTGTACAAATGAGTTTGCAATGCAATCAATGCAGATTTCTCCAAACAACAAGTGTAAATGCATCAAGCATAATAACACGACAAAAGCAATTGTGCAGGAGGGATACAGCATTCTTCCATGAGAAAGTCACTCAATTGACACCTAGTCAAGGATGCTGGAAAACACTGGCATCATTCCAGAATATCCCATAAACTCAATTGGGCTCAGACCTGGTGACAGAGGGGCCATGACATATGGATAACATCAGTGTCATGCTTAAAATAATGGATGATCCCATGTGCTCTGTGGCTTGCTTCATTGTCATCTTGCAACATGGGGTGAAGATGATCACTCAGCACCATTAAGTGGCGATTAACATTGGCCTTGTCTTCTAAGGGAATGACTGCACTTAAATCATGCCAGGAAAATGCAAGCCACAAATCTAGTAAAACACCAGAATCTGTCACTGTTGGAAACAAACACTTATAGTTCTTTAGGTTGGCACCACCCATGCTCGCATCCATTTGTCATGCATTTACCAAGAAAGATTCATCTGAAGATACCTGTTCCTTCACTGCTCAGCCCATTGCCTCTGCTCTTTTCACACATGAATTTAAACATGCATCCAAGTGTGATAAGCAGTTTATGTACTGCAACCAATTAGAATATCCTGCTCTGTAGAGTTCTTGCCATTTTTTTTTTTTATTATTAAATTGACAGGTCACACCACAAGTTGGGATTGCAGTCGATAGATCTGCAGTTCGCCTGTTTTACCTTAAACTTCAAATGAATGCAAGGATATTATTCAGGAATAGGAGCTACTGCTCACTGTTAGCCTTTGGCAATTATGTTTTCCCTCAGCGTTCCATAATGACATCACCTTAGATATTGTTGCTTATGAAACAATAGCAAGTCAGACAGTGAAGCTCCTATACCGCAACAATCAAACCTTTGTCAAATCTCCTCTTTCAGCATAGGCGACCAGGGCAACATTTTTTGTTTGTACATGACCATGCTGGGAATGCAACGTCTTAATTAAACGCAAACCAAACCTATGTGGAAGGCTGTGCATTATAGAGGTATGATGTCCCTCATTTAACCAGGTTTTCAATTTTGTGTCCACCACCTATACAGGACCAATGTATAATATAAAAGACATACTGTATATACACACACACGCATTTATTGAATTGCCAAAATGCCTTTCCTGCCACAGTATAGGCATGAAAACACGAACTTGGCAAAACGCACCATGTCCTTGTGCCACATCAGCAAGTGAGCCCTGTTTGCCACTCAAACATTTATTTGCATTACACTGAATGGAAACCCCATGTACTATATTTGGCATTGACCTTGCACATTATACTAATGACCTTGTACACATTCACACACAGCTGCCCACCTTCCACCTACCCGCACACTTGTCAAGTCACAGAGCTACTACCATCTTATTCACCAATAGCAGCTCATTTTTCTGGCCTCCACTGAACCCTGTATCTAATCACTGTTAAGTGGAGGACAGGAAACTATGCCATCAGCCATCAATGAACTACCTACACATTTGAGATGCTTTTCTTAGCACAAGTAAAATGCATATAAATGCGTTGAAACACTGAACACAGGGAAGTGGGCAAGTAATGTGCGCAAAAAAAACCAAAATCACAAGTTACACAAATATTTATGAACTCGCTTGGAATAATATTTCTTATTATATCAATACACATAAACCCCATAATTCAACTGATGAAGTTCAGTACAACAGCCATCAGCCTATAGCAGCTACAGTCTTTGTGCATCAGGAGCAATCAGGATTAGACAGGTCACATCAAAAGATGACCATGACAGCCAAGAGTGAAGCATAGCTTGAGTGAGAGCACAGAGCTGACACTTAGACGAGAAAAGTGTGCCCTATGCAGTTGCCTTTCATATATGCAAACTTAATAGAGATCAATTTAAAACGGCCACACATTCCCCAATCATTAAAGTGCATTTTCAATGCATGCAAAAATACAATTATGTAAAAGAAGCCCTTATAGTTACTGTGTTTAATGGATCCAAAGTGCAGGATAAAATTACAAGGTGTAACCTACCATGCCACTTTCAGAAAACATTGGTCAGCCAATTTATAGGTTTCTGATTCAGAAAACTGAAGTGCACCCATGAACATTAAATGAATGAGCTCAGAGAGGGGATCTACTCAGACTAAGCCATTTACACCTATAATAAAGGCAATTATTATCCACATTACTTTATATATTTTAGTCTACCTGTTGGATTCTCCTCTTCTTGAGCGTGAACTTGACCATCCTCCTCAGCATTGATATGCACAACCCCATCCTTTTGGAAATTTATGGGAAGCACCTTCTCTTGCGCAGACCCACTTGCATGACAAGGCTCCTCTCCATTGCTCAGCATCCACCCTGTCTCTGAGACATCTGTGGGGGAATCCACCACATTGCCCTGCACCGCCACTTCCTGTGGGACATTGTTCAGGTATACATTTCCTTTGGACTGCATTCCAGTTTCCTCATGTAAATATACAGAATGCACCAGGTTTTCCTTGGTCTGTACACACTCATCTGTAAGGTGCAACTCATCTTCCATAATCTGCACCCCCTGTTTCTCCTGAGCATCTGGTAGGTGCATATCCTCTACATTGCTTTGCACCCAATTGTTAACTGGGATATCTGTGTGGGAGTCCTCCACATTGGTCTGCACCCCCTCTTTCTCTGGGATATTTGGTGGGTGCATATCCTCTACATTGCTTTGAACCCCATCTTTATTTGGGACCTCTGGCGAGTGAGTAGCCTCTATATTGCTTGGAAACCCATCTTTACCTGGGACATCAGCAGGGGAGTCCTCCACACTCGTCAGCACCTCCTCTTGCTCAGAGACATTTCCGGGGTACACTTCCCCTTTGGGCTGCATTCCATCTTTCTCATGTGAATGTACAGGGCGCACTAGTTTTTCCTTGGTCTGCTCGAACTCATCTGTAAGGATACCTGCAAGGTGCACCTCATCTTTCGTGGTCTGCAAACCCTCTTTCTCTTGGACACATTCGGAGTGCAGCTCGTTATCATTTGGAGCAGATGCATTAAGCCTGCCTTCTCCCGAAGTTATGCGAGTAGTTAGCAGACTGTGACTGTTTTCTAGAGACTCTGGTTCGGACTTCACACTTTTGTGCGGCGCAGTATCATGCTCTCTCCCTACAGACTTATCCTCTTCTGTCCCTTCTGGCTGCACCCCGGTATCTAGCTCTTTTTTCTTTCCTTTTCCCCCAAACCACAGCCACGCGAAGATGGCTGTCAGAATCCCAAACACCAAAACTGGCCACATGCTGCTCTGCACGTCTGACTTAGAGCCTTGCTTTTCCTGTAAAGGATTGCGCAGCTGATGAGCCCCGGCCACTTGCACCATACCAGATCCACCCAGAACACGTACTTAGAAAAGCAGCCAGTGATCTGCCGTCTCCTCCCATTTATCTCTTATAGGATCAGCTGCTGTTGGAGAGGGATCAAACCCCTCCCTGCTGCATCTCACTTACAGGATCAACTATTCATACTGACATTAGATAATACCAAGTTAGAGAGTAGTTTTGGAAAAAATCCAACTTATGTAGCAGGGAGAGAAACATCTACCTGTAATTGTCATTTTAACATATACATATATTTATGAAGCAAAACGGTCAATTTAATTATGTCTGTGTTTGCAAACTTTTAATCAAATGATTTAAGATTCGTGGTTAAATATCATGAGAAAAAAGCGGACCCTGATACAATGTGATTTAAATATATGCACATGCTTTACCTTTGTGGGTGATTCTGAAAAGCAACTGAGTCTGAAAGTTGTGAAACATCGTTTACAAATACTATATATATTGCTTTACACTCTAGTTAGTACACAAACCTGGGCTTCTTGGCGTGTGGGTGAAAACCGGAATGCTGGAACGATTTAGCTCCCTCCGCTGCTTGGTTTCTTGAGTGAAACATGCTGTGTTTTCTCTCCCTGTATAGTGCATTCCGCTCTACTACACAGATATGTTCTCTGTAATATGTGGAACAATTATTATATATATATATACAGTGCTTTTTTTGTAAAAAAAAAGGTGCCGGAACTCACGTCTTATTAATCTTTTATGAAAAAATATATATATATATATATATATATATATATATATATATATATATACACATAAATTTACTCCCTTCCTTGCCCCTCACACACTTGACAATTGTAAAATAAAAATAATAACTCCTACCTCCTGGATGGCTGGCAAGGCTGCAGTCCAGATGACTGATGGAGTAAACGCAGGATATCTAGAGGGGAGGCCCCATATGTTAATTTAATAAAACAAACATAACAACTGGACATCACTCACCTGTTACACACTGACATGTCCCCTGCTGCGGCTGCCTACCAACTTTTCTCACATATGGCCGCTAGCTATTCTCACCCCTATTCTGCAACCTGGATTTTTTGTGGCCCTCTCTTTCCACCTCCCTCCTTTTTCTGTAGCCTTCTTTCTGCTCCCCCCTTATTCTGTAGCCTTCTTTCTGCTCCCCCTCTATTCTGTAGCCTTCTTTCTGCTCCCCCTCTATTCTGTAGCCTTCTTTCTGCTCCCACTCTATTCTGTAGCCTTCTTTCTGCTCCCCCTCTATTCTGTAGCCCTCTTTCTGCTCCCCCTCTATTCTGTAGCCTTCTTTCTGCTCCCCCTTTGTTTTTCTGTAGCCCTCTTCTACTTTCGCCCCTTCCCCCTTTCTGTAGTCAGTATTACTTACCTTCTTTTCACTCTCCTTAGTTCGATCGCTGCTCCTCCCGCTGCCCTGCTTCCGGCCGACGGAAGCAGGACACACACACACACACACACACACACACACACACACACAGATGCGGTGCTGCACTGTAGCAGCACCGCAGAGAAAAAAAAAAAAGTTTCAAAAAAAGGTGCCGGAACGCCGTTCCCAGCGTTCAATGGGAAAAAAAGCACTGTATATATATATTGTATTGTGTGTGTGTGTGTGTATATATATATATATATATATATATATATATATATATATATATATATATATATAAAACGCTGAGTGCATTACCAATCCACTTTGGCTGCCGGATTTGGGCTCTAAACACCTCAGCCATCCATTCTGGTTGTCAGAATTGGGCTCTTAGTATCTTGGCCAATTGTTCCAGGTGCAGGAATGGGGCTGTGAGTACATTATTCATCCATACTGTCTGCTAGAATGGGGCTATGAGCAGAGCCGTAACTTAGAATTCTAGTGCCCGGGGCGAGAAAGCAAAATGCCGCCCCCTAGCCCTCAATTTTAACCAAACTAAACTAAAATATTCCTAAATTGCGCCCCCCTTCAGCATTGCGCCGTGGGCGGTCGCCCCTGCCGCACAGCCCTAGTTACGGTCCTGGCTATGAGTATCTTAGCCATCCATTCTGGCTACTGGAATGGATGTCTCAATATCTTAGCGATTCATTCCGGGTGACAGAATGGATATCTCAATATCTTAGCCAACCATTTCAGATGATGGAATAGATGCCTGAGTACCTTAGTCATCCATTCCGGCTGCCAGAATTGGGCCCTAAGCATCTTAGACAACTATTCCAAGTGCCGGAATGGGGCTCAGAGTACCCTAATCATACATTCCGGTTGCCGGAATGGGGCTCTGATTACCTTAGCCATCCTATCCGGGTGCCGGAATAAGGTTTTGTTTATATTAATCATCCATTCCGGGATGATTAATGTACTCAGAGCCCCATTCCGGCAGCTGAAATGCATGGCTAAGGTACTCGGACCTTCATTCTGTCACCTGGAATTGATGGCTAAGGTACTCAGAGCCCCATTCTGGCACCTGGTATGGATGGCTAAGGTACTGGCAGACCCATTCTGGCACCCGAAATGAATGGTTAAGGTCCTCAGAGCTACATTCCGGCAGCCGGAAATGGATGGGTAATGCATTCAGTGCTATATATATATATACACAGACACAGCACACAATACAATATATATAATAGTTGTCCACATATTACAGAGAACATATCTGTGTAGCACAACAGAATGCACTATACAGTGAGAGAAAACAGCAAGCTTCACTCAAGACACCAAGCAGCAGAAGGCGCTGCAGTAGGCTGACTCATTCCGGCATTCCAGCAGTTCTGGCTTTTACCTAATCCCTGTTAGTTTAGATTTTGATTTACACAATATTTACATAAACATTCATCATACCATTATGTGTGATGTGACAATATAAGAAAGAGAAATAAAGGGCCTGTTGCTGAGTTGGATGCATGCAATCAGTAAAAATAGAATATCTACGCCCATATGCTGAATCTCAAATGTCTCAAGATACAACCAGTTCTGCACCTGTAGCATATATGCCAGGTTGACATCAGGCATACATAAACCCACATACATATATACACAACTAGGTCATAAGCACAAGAAAAGTTTGTTAACAGTTGTTTTTTCTAGAGAAAAACATTCACTATTAGGCATGACATAATATAGCAGATATAATATTCCTTCTCATGTGCGAATGAAAGCACCTAAAAATTATAATACATGCACGATCAATGAAGAAAGAATCTATCAGCTAAAAAGGTAAATTCACAATCAACCAATCAGAAGCGGATAGTTGGTGCTGCAATCGTTATCATCTTCGGCATGTATTTGCACTCTAGCAGGTGCAAAAGATAGGTCTCCTGAAGGGCTTATGTGCGTCACCATGCTGGTCTGCCTCTGCTGCGTTTGTGTAAACTTGCATTTACCGTAGTTGCAAAAATAAACTGACTTTCCCTGAGGCAAATATGAGGTCTGTGTATGAATAGGAGGAAGTAATGTAAAATTAACCAACGAATAATTGTAAAAGTGACCAACAAATTAATGGTGTGTAACCTAAAGTGTGTTTATTTTGTATACACATAAATCCAAAAGATTGCAGAGCAGGTTCAACATAATACATGCAACAACCACAATGGACAAAGACATAAAAACAAAGAACAAAGGGTAAGGAAACAAACATGGTGGAAAAACAAGACCATGGAAAGGTAGGGGAGGGGGGAGTAGAGAGAGACAAAAAGGGGAAAACAAAGAATAAAGGAAGAGGGAAAACAGAGTAAAAAGGGAGGGAAAAAAATCTGGGAAAAAAGAAAAGAATGTTAGTGGTGAAATAAAATCAGCCAGTTGTAAACAGGTAACTATGGATTTCACCTTCTTTTTTGGTAAAAAAAAAAAATGGAATGTCTTAATGTAAGTATAAAAGTAAATTTGGTTCAAATCGAGAGACAGTGTGACAATGCCCCAGTAAACGTGCAGCAATATTCTTGTCCGGTATTTGAAAAACGTTTCCTTTTTCTTTTTTAGTCCAGTAAAGTGCTGCTAGGATGTAAGCTCTCAGGAGCAAGCAGAGCCCTCTTTCCTTGTGTGCTCTTTCTACTATTCCATCACCCTCTGTCCCTCTTGGCCTGCTTCCCTAGCCCTATTTTCTTAAGCTTCGGCCTACTTCTCGCTGATTTCTACCACCACTTTTACTCATTGTCCCTGTAATAATTTGATTTGCATTACCATGTTACCTGTGTCTGTGTATATATTTTTGTTCATTTTTTGTGCTTTCTGTATTATGTTGTGTCATGGCTTACTGTTTTTTGTATGCCATGTACGGCGCTGCAGACTCTTTGTGGTGCCTTATAAATTAAAGATAATAATAATATTGTTGTCACACGCCGGGTGATCGGGCGCTGCCATCTTGAAATCGGGTCTGCGGATGCGCAGACCCGCCGGCTTCTTTAAAACCCTTCCTCTTCTCTCATTGGTGGATCCTAATGGCGCTCAGTTTAAAAGGCACTTCCTCCTTACCTAAGGTGATTGTTCTTTGAGTCATTCCCTGATGATAAGAAGTGGCTTCCCTGTGTGTCCTGTGGCATCTGCCTAAAGAGCTGACGCTTCATCCGTGTTATCTATTGCCTCAAGAGCTGACGCTTCATCCGTGGTATCTTTTGCCTAAAGAGCTGATGCTTCATCCGTGTTATCTATTGCCTCAAGAGCTGACGCTTCATCCGTGGTATCTATTGTCTAAAGAGCTGACGCTTCATCCGTGTCATCTATTGCCTCAAGAGCTGAAGCTTCATCCGTGGTATCTATTGCCTAAAGAGCTGACGCTTCATCCGTGTCATCTATTGCCTCAAGAGCTGACGCTTCATCCATGTTACCTTATTGCCTAAACAGCTGACGCTCCATCCACTGCATCTATTTCTCCGGTACCGGCAGAGCTGTCGCTCTACCTGCAGCTTCTACTGCTCCTCTGTTGTCTGAAGAGCTGACCCTCTACAGTTGCTCTAAGCCTTCCCAAGGGCTTCCGTTCAGTACTCCTGGTGGGGGCCGTGACCTGCGAGTCAGACGCAGCTAAGACCATACTGCTTTGCGGCGGTTCCTCGTTAGACTCTGCGCCCTGCCAGAAGTAGTGCCAAACTGTACGAACCCTAGGATTCGCTTCTTCAGCTTGACTCTTCCTGTGGAACCGTGACAGTAAGAACAGGCCATAACATTACCTTAACATGTCGGAGCCTAATGTAGAACCCTCTGCTAAGGACATGCTTCAGCATTTGCTCAATCGAGTAGAGTAACAGGACGCGATTCAGTGACAGCTTTTACAGGGCTTTCAAAGTCTGGCGGCTTGTATCAATTCCCTGCAAGCACCACCAGCTCAGGTAGCCAATCCGCCTGCACCCGTTCCTGCTGTTGCTTCTAATTCTACTCTGCGAATTCCGACCCCCTCCAAGTTCGATGGAGATCCCAAAACCTGCCGTGGCTTCCTGAACCAGTGTTCCATACAGTTCGAACTCCAGCCACAGAACTTTCCTACTCAGCGTTCCAAAGTGGCATACATAATATCTTTACTATCTGGCCAAGCTTTAGCCTGGGCTTCTCCGCTTTGGGAACTGGACGACCCACTCCTGGCAGATTGTGCCACTTTCATTGCTGCATTCCGTAGAATTTTTGACGAACCTGGAAGGGTCACCTCAGCGGCATCCAGCCTCCTCTGTCTCCGTCAAGGTTCCCGTTCAGTGGCCCAATATGTTGTCCAATTCCAGACACTATCATCTGAACTACGCTGGAACAACGAAGCGTTGGTGGCTACCTTCTGGCAGGGCCTGTCTGACAAAATTAAGGATGCTTTGGCCTCACAAGAACTTTCTACTACTCTTGACACCATGATATCGCTGTGCAACCGGGTGGACCTTCACTTCCGTGAACGATCTTCCGAGAAGGACATCTCCCGGCGCACCCCTGCCAGACTTGCGCCCCGTTTCGCTCATCTGGCAACGGCAGAAGAGCCCATGCAAATTGGGCGTTCCCGCTTAACCCCAGAAGAACGTGACAGGAGATTCAAAAACAAGTGTTAAGTGCGTATTGTCGCTAACCAATAACGATTGTCGAACCTCGATTTGTGTTTCCAACGCACAAAGATTTATTCGCAATAAGTAGTATAATATATTCAAGCGAAGTGATAATAAGTACAGCCGTTACTTATCGCAGGCGCTCTGGATCCAGTGTACAGTCATTCAATCCTGAAGTCTGGGGACAAGATGTCTGAACACTAGATGTGAAGCTGCTGCTTATATGCACACAGAAATACAGTAATACAGTAATACAATGGAGATGGTATAGCTTGCTTCTATTGGTACAGGTTTCAGGAAGGTCCAAGGGGTTGTCAATCATTGGCTAGTTCATCCTAAAGAATCCAAAGGAGGGGGTCATCTCTCCAGGGGGTATGCTCTGCTCTTCCCGCCAAGATTCCTTAGTCTTAAGTAGTTCATAATTCCCTATCATTCATAACTTGTATTCATAACTTGTGTATGCACTCTGCGATTCCTTCGCAGAGTGAACCAAACAGTAGCAAATGTTAAGAGGTTTATTATGATACCACACATGATATGATTCCTTCAACCTGTTCAATATATTTCACTAATGTGCATATAACTTATATTATAACACATAAATACTACTATATTTCAACATAACTGACTATGTGTTGCAACTACCATTAATGTGTACTATTTTACAAGTATGCGTGTTTGTGCGAATGTATGGTAAAAGACCAAATACTGTTGCTGCCACGTGTTGCAGCTGCGTACGCCCTTTTACGCTGTAGCGTGCCCTTTTACGCCGTAGCGTACCGTACACATCTTTTCAGACAAAGACAACCAAGTTTGCTCGATTTTAATTGAAATGACTTTATCCAATTTGCTGACTTCGACAGCTCCACCCTTTGATAGTGAAATAAACTATCACCCAATCACCGTTTCAAGTTCAGGATTATACAATACTTCTTCACAGACCATGATCTCGGTACCTGGTACCACCCTTTCAGTCTCTTTCTCAGTGTTACTCCTAGGAGACCATTTTCCACATTTCAACACAGTAGGAACACATTTGACACATAAACCAATTGCTAAGATGACACCCAGTATAAGGAGAAGGAGCTTACCTACACTAGCAACCATTTCCTGTACCCACTCCCCCAGACCGGAGAACCATTTCACAAGGTTCAACCACGAGAACCAACCTGCCACCTTTTCCCCGACCTCATATAACGAAGAATTATGGTTCTTTTGAAATTCCCATTTTAGTTGCAAAATTTCATCCATCTTCCGGACTATAACCTCTTTCGGGTCATCCGTATTATTGGTGATGTACGTGCAACATTTGACACCGAACTGGGTGGCCAGTGTCACACAGTACCCACCAGTAATAGAGGTGAGATAATTTAGTACCAGTCTATGTTGCACCAACTCCTTCTTGTACGCTTGTAGCTCCCTTCCAGTATACCTGAAAGTGTCATCATACATCTCAGTGATATTATCTATTAATTTAGCTAGGTCTTGGATATATTTAAAGTTTAATGTTCCCCGAGCGGTCCTGGTGAAATCTAGAGCAACCATTACTTGAAACCCAGTGGTCTCACTAATCAATTTTGTAGCTATGGGCTCCTCACCAGGAATCATATTTCTCTTGCCACGGTGTTCATACTGTGTGTGTACGTATGGTGGTGATGTAGTCTTGTGAATATCAACCATTTCTTCATGAGTAATAGTCATGATTTCAGGAACCAGTTTAGCCAAGAAGCACAAGCCCTTGGAACTCGGAGTCACCCAGGAATAAGCTTTCCTTCCACAAACAAAATACACATCATCAGGGAGAACATAAGGAACAGTATGTCCATTAATTATATCACACAGAGTTTTGATAAAACTACCCATGCCCAGTGTCTTCATTTGCCTGAGACACGTGTCCGCATGGATGACATTTTTACAATTATCTATAGAGACTTTTCCAATGGATACCTTCTTATGTTTGGTTATACGCCCTAATTTGTGACTTCCATCAACATTCCTGCCTATTGGTGACCTTGTGAGTCTCCCTCTAAAATGAGTGTGGCGATTCATTGTCTGATCTGATGAGTCAGCTTCCCAATTCTCCAGACGTTTTGCATGAGAGATATTTAGACACAGCAAAGATCTGTCTATGGAGTATTGTTGAAGCGTCAGACTAGGGAACCTAGTGTTATTGTACCTCCCGTCTATGGGCCTCCTACCCCTCAATTCGAGTACTTCGGATATGTTTAGAGGGAATGGCACTAGTCCTATATTATGCTGCCCTTGCGGCACGTGAGAGCACACCCAACACTCGGTTTGGTTTAGCACCTTACCCACCAGGAGTGATAATCCTCCAAAGGATGCCCGCCTATATTCAGAGTACTGGGGGACTGGCATCATTGGATGCATCTCTCTTCAACTAGGGAGTCACAAAACTTGCAGATACAATACTCATCAGACAAAAGCCCCTCACACTGCCTCCGAGTTCCTGAGCTAGCAGACCTTTTCATAACTTTTCATAACATGCTCTCGTATCCCACATTCTTAAGAAACCTAATCTCGCCCTCACTTCTCTCTCGAACTATCGCCCCATATCTTTTCTCCCTTTTGCCTCCAAAATTCTCGAGAGGCTCGTCTGCAGCCGTCTCACCTCCTACCTTTCTGAATACTCCCTCCTTGATCCTCTCCAGTCTGGTTTCCGCCCCCTCCACTCCACTGAAACTGCCCTGGCTAAAGTTACCAATGACCTCCTCTCTGCTAAAGCCAGGGGCCACTTCTCCCTTCTCATCCTCCTTGACCTCTCTGCAGCCTTTGACACCGTTGACCACCCCCTCCTCCTTCACACCCTCCATTCTTTCGGCCTCTCCGGCCCAGTCCTGTCCTGGTTCACCTCTTACCTTACTCACCGATCCTTCTCTGTCACCACCTCTGGGTCTCTCTCCCCCCATCCACCCTTCCAGTCGGGGTCCCTCAGGGCTCTGTTCTTGGACCCTTACTCTTCTCTCTATACACCTCCTCCCTGGGTGAACTCATCAGCTCCTTCGGCTTCAGCTACCACCTTTACGCTGACGACACTCAACTATACCTCTCCTCTCCTGATCTCTCTCCCTCCCTCCTCTCTAGGGTGTCCGCCTGCCTCTCTGCCATCTCCTCCTGGATGTCCTCTCGATTCCTCAAACTTAACCTTGCCAAAACTGAGCTCATAGTTTTTCCTCCCTCTCATACCCCATCCCCTTCTGACCTCTCCATCACTGTCGACAACACCTCTATTTCCCCTGTCCCCCAACTTCGCTGCCTTGGTGTCATCCTCGACTCCTCTCTCTCCTTTGGCCCCTACATCCTCTCTCTTGCTAAATCCTGCCGCTTCCAGCTGCACAACATCGCTCGCATCCGGCCCTTCCTCTCCCAAGATGCCACCAAATGCCTTATCCACTCTCTGATCATCTCCCGCCTGGACTACTGCAACCTCCTCCTCACTGGCCTCCCCCACTCTCATCTCGATCCCCTTCGATCCATCCTTAACGCTGCAGTTAGGCTTATTTTCCTCTCTCACCGCTCCTCTTTTGTCTCCCCCCTCTACCTAGCCCTTCACTGGCTCCCATTCCCCTTCAGAATCCTCTTTAAGCTCCTCACACTCACCTACAAGGCCCTCACCAACTCCACTGCGCCCTACATCTCCACCCTCCTCTCTATTCATGCTCCATCCCGCCCTCTCCGTTCTGCCTCTGACCGTCGCCTCACTTCCCCCCTTATAACCTCCTCCCACGCGCGTATCCAAGACTTCGCCCGCGCTGCCCCCCTCCACTGGAACAAGCTCCCTCCCTCCATCAGAACTTCCCCTAATCTGTCCAGTTTCAAACGGGCCCTAAAAAACCCACCTTTTTCTTAAAGCCTTTCTGTCTCCCACTTAACTTCCTACCTTATCTTCTGCCTCTGTACCCCTACTCTCCCTCTCTCCCCTGCGTCTCTCTGTCTGTCCACCCCTCCCCTTAGATTGTACGCTACTCTGAGCAGGGCCATCTCTCCTCCTGTTTCCACCACTTCTAACTCTGCTCTCCAGCTACTTAGCCCTCCTCCTCGAGGGTCCTCCACCCCACGTCCACTCTCGCTCCCTCCTCCCCCTGGGGGTCTCCCTGTCTTCCGCACCCTCCTTCTTGGGCCCCGTCATTTGCGGATCCTCCTCCCCCTTCCCCGCCCTCTCTAGCTGTGCATTGAGCTTACTGAGTTGCTGTGTTTACTGTACTGTGCTGTCTCCCATTGTATTGTAATTTTGTTTGTCTCTGTACGGCGCTGCGGACGCCTTGTGGCACCTTATAAATAAATATTAATAATAATAATAATAATAATAATAATAATAACCCCCGGACCAAGCTTGATAATGGGCTGCTCTGAGTATTCTAATAACTTTTCCTCTGCCTCCATCTCATCCGTATCACTACCAGAACTCTCCTCCATCCTCCATCCTCCTTCACAAAAATAGAATGTCCTAGAAAGAATAAAAACAAGGAAAATCCTGGAACAAAAGAAAAACAAAAACCGCCACTCCATCGCTGGAAAGATAGTTCTGGGGCAACGTCTCTGGTTCAGGTGTCTCGACTGCAGGCTTTAGGTCTCCCGGAACAGACTCACAAGTGACAGATCTATGTCGTCGGTCTCAGTTTTATCTTGCACTTTCTCCGGATTATGGACTCTCCTGCAGTGGGTGGAATGGACCCAAGTGTCTCTCTCTGCAACCTTCAGTGATGTAGTACTGGTCAGCAGCACTTGGTATGGGCCTTCCCAACGGTCTGTTAAACAACCTGAACGTAAGAAATTGCGGATCATAACATAGTCTCCAGGTTCAACATCATGACAGTTCGTTTCTGGCATACCAGGTGACAGCATTTTTAGTTTTTGTTGTTGTTGCTTTAGCTGTCTACTCATTCTTATAACATATTGTACAGTCACTTCATTATTACACTTCAAGTTGTCTTGTGGACTCACGATCAAATGAGGTTGTCGTCCGAACAGTATCTCAAAGGGGGACAGATTAAGAGGAGGTCTAGGAGTGGTCCGAATGCTATGGAGGACCAATGGCAAAGCCTCTGGCCATGCCAACCCAGTTTCAGCCATTACCTTACCAAGCTTGTTCTTTATAGTACCATTTACTCTCTCCACCTTACCACTGGCTTGTGGTCGGTAAGGGGTGTGAAGTCTGCTACCGATTCCCATGAGTTTACACATATTTTGGAAGATATCACCAGTAAAGTGGGTACCTCTATCACTTTCAATGATTCTAGGGATATCGAACCTACATACAAAGTCTTGTACGATTTTCTTTGCAGTGAACACAGCAGTATTAGTGGCTGCCGGATATGCTTCTACCCAACCGGAAAACACATCAATACAAACTAACACAAACTTTAGATTCCTGCACGGTGGTAATTGGATATAGTCAATTTGTATTACCTGAAAAGGTCCGTCTGTAGGAGGGATGTGGGATGGCTCAGTTGAAATAGTTTTCCCGACATTTTTCCTCAAACAAGTAAGACATGACATTGCCTTCTTACCAGCCTGAGAGGAAAATCCGGGAGCACACCAGTATGCTCTCACCAGTTTGCACATACCTTCTTTACCCAGGTGAGTCAGGCCGTGTGCTGCTTCAGCCAGGCTTGGATAGTACGTTCGGGGAGCTACAGGCTTACCTTGTCCATCCCTCCAGAGTCCTGAGGACTCTTGACCACATCCCTTCGCCTTCCAGACCGCCTTTTCCTGCAGGGAACACAAATATTGCATTTCAATTAATTTCTGCATGTCTAATGTCTGAAAAACCATCATAGTCTCGGTCGATACAGTCATAGGTTGCCCTGCTGCCCATTTAGCAGCTTCGTCCGCCCTGTTGTTGCCCAATGACACTGGGTCTTCTTCAAAGGTATGGGCTTTGCACTTTATGATGGCTACTGTTCTGGGTAACTGTATCGCTGTCAGAAGTCCTTTTATATGTTGTGAGTGTGCCACTGGCGTACCTGCTGCTGTCGTAAAGTTTCTAAGACGCCAAAGGGCCCCAAAATCGTGCACTACCCCGAAAGCGTACCTAGAGTCAGTATATATATTGGCTGATTTACCCTCTGCCAACTCACACGCTCTCCTTAGTGCTACTAGTTCCGCCACCTGGGCTGAGTGAGGTGGGCCAAGGGGTTCAGCTTCCACCACATCCTGATCGTCTACCACAGCGTAACCAGTACATAGCTCTCCCGTCTCTGTCTGACTATGACAACTCCCGTCTGTATAAAACGTAAAATCTACATTTTCTAAGGGGGTGTCACGTATGTCGGGCCTTGCAGTAAAGGTCTGATTCAGGTGTTCCATGCAGTCATGCGTGTCAGTATTCTTGCCTAACTCATCATCAACCAGGGTCTCCTCACCTCCAACCCTTTGTGTCTCCAGAGACACATATGGAAGGTATGTAGCTGGATTTAAGGTGCTACATCGTTTGATGGTGATGTTTGAGGGTGCCATCAGGGCTAGTTCCCACTTTGTGAATCTAGCTGAAGAAACATGTCTGGTTTGGGCTGAATTTAACAGAGCTGATACAGCATGGGTTATATAGACAGTTGAATTATGTCCTAATACTACGTCCTCGCTCTTACTTACCAGAAGAGCAGTTGCTGCTACACTTCTGAGACATGTTGGGAGTGATCTAGCCACAGTGTCCAATTGTGCACTGTAGTATGCTACGGGTCTGCTAGCGTCACCATGTTTCTGTGTGAGGACACCTGATGCACAACCATCAGCTTCCGTACAGTATAGCTCAAAAGGCTTTTCATAATCAGGTATTCCCAATGCAGGTGCTTTAGTCAGACTATCTTTAAGATTAAAGAACGCTTGCTCTGACTCTTCTGTGTGTACAACACGTTCTGGTTTTGACGAGGAGACTAGCTCCTGCAATGGTAATGCCAGAATAGAAAAACCTGGGATCCAGGATCTACAGTATCCACACATCCCCAGGAAAGTACGAATCTGCTTCTGGCTCTGCGGCAGAGTCATGTGTTGTATGGCTTCAATCCTGTCGGTTGTCAGGTGTCTTAGCCCCTTAGTGAGGCAGTGTCCTAAGTATTTGACCTTAGTCTGACATGGCTGTAATTTATCCTTTGCCACCTTGTGCCCTGTTTGTGAAAGATGAAGCAACAACAATTTAGTATCATGTAAACATGACATAAAAGAAACAGAGCACAGCAACAAATCGTACACATATTGAATTAGAGCAGACCCATTGTGGGGTTGAAAGGATTGCAAACAGTCATGTAAGGCTTGGGAGAAAATACTGGGGCTGTCAATGAACCCTTGGGGTAGTCTGGTCCATGTGTATTGCACTCCCCTGTAGGAGAATGCAAAAAGGTATTGGCAGTCAAGGTGAAGAGGGACTGAGAAGAAAGCAGAACATAGATCAATGATAGTAAAATGACTAGCAGACGGTGGAATCTGCATGAGGATGACAGCTGGATTCGGCACTACGGGGAATTGGCTCTCAACAACTTTGTTAATTCCCCTTAAGTCCTGGACTCATCTATAGCCCCTCCCCCCACTCTTCTTCACAGGGAAAATGGGACTATTTACTGTACTGGCTGTACGAATTAAAATCCATTGTTGTAACAGCCTTTCAATAACAGGATATACCCCTAGTTCCACCTCCGGTTTTAATGGATACTGTGGGATTTTTGGAGCTATCCTACCACTTTTTAGATTGACCATGACAGGGGCTACGTTTGCCATCAGTCCAGTGTCCTGTCCATATCTGGTCCATAGTGAACCTGGTATTTCCAGCAACATCCCCTTTACTTGAGATGGACTGTGTTCTATAACAGTAGAGTGTAACATTAACCTTTGAGGGGTGTCCAATATGTCCTGTACCTCATGAGCGACCTTCTCGGGTATATCTAGGAACACACCATCTGAAGTACAGTATTTGACACATCCCATTTTACATAACAAGTCTCTCCCTAGCAAGTTAGTAGGAGCCGCCGCAGCCAAGAGAAACGAATGCTTGGTATGCAGGGGCCCGATAGTAACTTCAGCAGGTTTAGTTAGAGGATAATGTAACACTCTTCCCGTTACCCCCATAGCTGGAATAGTTTTACTGGTCACCTGTAGATTGAAAGGAGAGGTTATTACAGATCGGGCCGTCCCTGTATCAACAAGAAAAAATTGTTTCCTACCAGCTATGTCAACTATCATTGTTGGTTCTTCTCTCTGACTCAGTTAACCTCACTGGCTGTAGACTACAGGTATGACCTGACCCCTAGCGCTGACTATTGCTTTCCCGCGCAGCATTTGCTGTTGTAACGTGTGCGGGCAGGTGTGAGTCTTCTAGTCCTTGTGAATCCCTCCTTGGAGGATATCTATGTGACCCTTCATTAGGATTATACCTTCCCTTTGTACAATCTTTTCTCATATGCCCTTCTTCTTTGCAATTATAACATCTCAACATTCTGCGTTTCCGGTTATGTGGGTTATATGCTGGTGGTCGTGTATGTATTCCCTCTAATGCCTGTATACTCACCGTCATCAACTTGTCACTCTTTTCTTCCCTTTTCCTAAAAATATTTTTGTCATGTTCCACAGCAATTTCTCTAAGAGAATCTACCGTGTTGCCCCTCCAACCAGGGGTTGAGGTTTGTACTCTTGTTTTTAGATTTTCCTTTAGACGATCCATCAGTACTGTTACCGCTACTTCCCTATGATGTGGGTTCTCCCTTATATCTGATACCCCAGTAAACTGTGTCATTGCAAGAGCTCTACCAAAATAGTCCGCTGCAGTTTCACTATCTTTTTGTTTTATGGTGAAAATCTTACTCCAATTTACTACTACTGGAAAATAAATGGCTAAGTTTTTGACAATTTGTTCTATATTTTCTTGGTTAATCTCGTCAGTCAAGGTGTCATCTTCGTCCAACAAACAATCTCTAATAAATTTTTGTATGTCAGTATGGGGAGGAAGACACGCCCTCAACACAATCCTTATTGGTTGGTTCGTGTGTATTACCTAAGTCTTTAACAAATTTCTGACACTTTTCCAACTCTTTTCTAGGATCTGGGAATTCAGTCATAATGGAACGTAACTCTGATCTAGTCCAAGGACAATGCATTGTAACATTTCTTAAAGGAACTACACCATCCTTATCCGGTTTCCCATTGGGAACTGATATTGTGCGGACTGGGTACGCACACACTGGTTCACTGGTTTCAGAAGTCACTACCGGATCTGCTGTTTCAAGATTTAGAACGCTATCACTCCTAGTGATCATACTACTCTCACCTATCTCAGCCATTACTCCTTTCCCATACTTACGCTGAACCTCTAGCATATTAACAGCATGAGCAATGGCTGAAATCACAGTGGGTTCATCTTCATCTTCTGATACATTTGTTTTGAACTGACTTAAAACAGGATATAACTTAGCAATTTTTTTTTTTTCAGTTTTAATAACGGCTGTACTTACCCCTCCCGCCACATAAGGTGGCGGGGGCGCGCTTGCGCTGAGTTCGCCGCGCTTCTCAACGGCTACTTCCGCCGTGCGCGCGCTTTTCAACACGCCTACTTCTGCGGTGCATTCGCTGCTCTGCCACGTGTTACCTTCCATTTGCCACAATTTTAAACAATCATGTCTATTTCTCACTTTCGTTGACTTAATCAACCATACTTTATCTTTTACAGTATTTAGTACCTCTGCATTAAAACTCCCTATTGTTGGGAAAGGCTTATCACAATCTTTGGTCATCTTGACCCACGTGTCGCAATACGCAGTTGCGTATGCACCATATTTCTTACACATGAGAAATCTCGCTGAACCAATAGGACCTTCCTTAGGCAGTACCTTTGCCTTCTCTAGCGTTTGCTTAGCACCCATATTGAACAAGAGGGTCCCAGAAATATCACAATATCCTGCCACAAAATAGGGTTCCAGAAATAACACAATATTCAGCCACTAATTTTCAACACTACCGCTAGAGATATTTTACCGGCCTGTGGACGTATTTTCTACAAGCCGCGTCCACTCGCTTCCTCTCGTATTAAACAAGGACCACTAATACAGAAATATCAATGCGGACTAAAGGGTTATCAGCTCCCTGATCACCCCTGACTCTCCAACAAAATCTGTTGAGTTTATTACGCTTGGCAGCATCCGGTAAAGTCAATTACCAGCCTTACCAACGTAATTCTTCCCCGTTACTCCCAAGTCACACTCACGGCTTTCCTTGCCGTGCGGTGCAATCGCAACGCTTAAAGCTAATCTGTAAGCGATACGATTACCCTTGGGTGCATGTCGCGAAAACTTATTCAGTTTCCGCCCCCGGTATACCTGCTTTGTATATCGTACACCAGTTGGGCACCTGCCTCGTCAAACAGCAACTGACACTCTATTTTACAATAGATAAAACCTTAGTGTATTTAAAGTCAACAAATCACACAACATACACCTTTTCTGCGCAGAAAATAAAAGAATTCCCAACAATAGTAATAATGTCCCAGAGGTTTTCACAAGTGATTTATACTATGCATGTATAACTATCAAAACAATTGTTTAACCACGTGGCAAATCTACCGGAAGTTCGCGTACGCACAGCCGGAAATACACATACGCTATGCAATGCAATACAGTTAAAACGCACAATGACAGTAAAAAGAAACAGTTTTCTCTTTTGTCCCTAGGTTCTAGTTAGCATGCCCTAGACAATGCAAAAACGGACATTCGGTTTCACAACACAGAGTAAAATTCAGGTTTTGAACACATTGAGTTTGTCACGGATCAGAGTAGAAATACAGCTGAGGAGTCATGGATAGGTGAAAAACAAACAATGTTTATTACTGGAGAACAGTTGATGGCATAATATCTTGCAGAGTTTACCAGATATACAGCTGTTGCAGGTAAATGGAAGGTGAGGGCAGATTCCAGGCAGCATATACAGGTAAATGCACAGGTAAGTCCCATGTTAATGAAACAGATCAGCAGAATGAATGATGAGATCCTAATGCAGTAGAATTACAGGAACAATGCAGGAGGAAGAATCACAGGGTGTAACCACAGGATATGACATCAGGATAGGACAACAATAACCAGCCATGTGTGCTGGGAGTGACAGGTATATAAAGGGAAAACCACACCCAGGTGCATGGGATAATTGGTGAACATGAAGGTTAACCCCTAATGCACACAATAAGGCACAATAGCAGCACCTCTGGTGAATGGAGGTACTGCCAATACAAATATAATAATAATAAGGACAAAAAGGCAGGAGCTGCCATGCAAAGCAGCATGTAATGCATAAGCTGTAGGCAGATCGTGACAGTACCCCCTCCCTTAAGGGAGGATTCCAGACGCCCAATTACCAAAAATGTCTGAATTAATCGTAATCATAGTCCAGAATTGGGGGCCCGGCAGAAAAGAAAGACCTCGTCCATGGGTGGACGGGCAAAGGAGACTATGCCAGCTGCCAGTTCAAGCTCCGTAGACCTTGCTCTCTTCTTTTGCTTTTTCTTCTTGCGAGAATTCCCTGGAACAGCAGTTTGAACAAATTGGGTGGAGCACAAAGGAATCTCTATGCCAGGTGAGATGGGTGGAACTGCTGACAATACAGAGGCCCCGTAAGATGGCATAGCGGGAGGTGTTGGTGAAAACTTGTTGATCACTGCCTCGACAAATAGTTGTAAGTCAGATAGAATGGGGTGATCAGACTCAACAAAAGGGTTTGCCCATTCCATAGCCTGTCCTCTAAAATGTGTTAACAAAAACAAAACTTGCCTCTTTGGGTCACTGGTAAGGCTAGGTACTGATGGGGAAATAAGAAGCACAAAACCTCAGTAGAGCACTAAATTGAGAAAGGTGCCCCTCAAAGGTAGATGACAGCTCACACTTGGCACCCTTGGCAACGGATGGTTCCTAATTGGCAGCAGGCTTGACAGGAGAACCGGACTGGGCGGCAGGCTTGGCAGCAGGCTTGACAGCAGGCCCGGACTGGGCGGCTGGCTTGACAGCAGGCCCGGACTGGGCGGCTGGCTTGGCAGCAGGCCCAGACTGGGCGGAAGGCTTGGCAGCAGTCCCGGACTGGGCAGAAGGCTGGCCAGCAGGCCCGGACTGGGCGGCAGACTTGGGAGCAGGCCTGGATTGGGCGGCAGACTTGGGAGCAGGCCCGGACTGGGCGGCAGACTTGAGAGCAGGCCCGGACTGGGCAGAAGGCTTGCCAGCAGTCCCGGACTGGGCAGAAGGCTGGCCAGCAGGCCCGGACTCGGAGGCAGGCCTGGCAGGGACAGCACTTTGAGAAGCCTGAGGGCAGACAGCACTTTGAGAAGCCTGAGGGCAGACAGCACCAAGTGGTAACTCGGGCTGAACCACATGGACTGGCAACTCGGGCTGGACCTCATGGACTGGCAACTCGGGCTGGACCGCATGGACTGGCAACTCGGGCTGGACCGCATTGACTGGCAACTCGGTGTCACGGGCACTAGGAGTCTTTACCCAGGGATCACCAGGTGATGGGCTTACCAGAGCAGTATAGATGGTAATATGGAACTCTGGTAGCGGGGTGATCACGGAACAGGAGACAGCAGATGATAGAGATGCTCGTGAAAGTCTATGACTAGCAGCACTGGTAATATATATGTAGTAGTACACGAGGAACTGAATGGACAAAGGAAACGTGAGGGTAGTCAGTGGTCTGCGGTAGCAAGTTGTACCACTGCTATAGTGAGGAGGAATGTCCAACAGCAACGAGGAGGTGATGAGAGTCAGCGGTCTGCGTTTAGCAAGTTGTACCGCTGTCTAGGTGAAGGAATGGAATCCAGGTGGAGGTATCCGGGGAGTCAGTGGTCTGCGTTAGCAAGTTGTACCACTGCTATGTGAGGGGACACTGGAACAGGTGACACAGGAAACAGGGATCAGTGGTCTGCCTCTAGCAAGTTGTACCACTGATCATATATGTGAGGAGGAGCACGGGGAGAGACTGCAATACAGAGGATACACGGGCACCCTGAACTTGATCCACGATGACATGCACAATATAGTAATGACTGAACAGCACTGCACAATAATACAAAGTCACAGAAACTATCCGGGCAAAAGATAACACAGTCAATGATGGCAATAGTCTCAGCGGTTAGTAAGCTCCAGAGGAGAACAACTCAGTCCAGCAAGATATGCAATACACCAGCACAGTCAATGAGAAGTATGCATACCGTGGTTCAGGAGCAGGCTGTCAGACAGGAGTGCAGAGATACCTGAACGGCTGGAGGCCGGCAGGATGCGAAGTACCTGGAGGGTGAAGCGGTAATCAAGTAGGTGCAGCGCACAGGTAGGTAGACCAACAGGGATAGCAACAAATACTCAGGAAGCAGTAGTATGTAGAACTGGACTCCTGGGAAACCCTGAAGAGTAGCGATGGTCTAGATGAGATGAAAGCAGCGAGGCGTAGATCCGATGCAGACTGGCGAGTAGACACCGGCAGGAACACTGAGAAGCACGGAGAGCGGATCAGCTGCTGCAGACACGAGTAGAACTGAGGAGTAGCAGCCAGCAGGACTCTGCAGGTACACGGAGGTAGCGGATAGGAATCAGCAGGTGCAGTCACGATGAAACACGGGAGAGTAGAGCTGAGCTGGAACTGTTGAGCACGGAGAGCAGCGGATAGGAATCAGCTGATGCAGTCTCGAGGAAACACAGGAGAGTTGAGGTGAGCTGAAGACTGTAGTGCACGGAGGCAGCGGATAGGAATCAGCTAAACAGTCACGATGAAACACAGGAGAGTTGAAGTGAGCTGTAGACTGTAGTGCACGGAGGCAGCGGATAGGAATCAGCTAATACAGTCACGATGAAACACAGGATAGTTGAAGTGAGCTGAAGACTGTAGTGCACGGAGGCAGCGGATAGGAATCAGCTAAACAGTCACGATGAAACACAGGATAGTTGAAGTGAGCTGAAGACTGTAGTGCACGGAGGCAGCGGATAGGAATCAGCTAAACAGTCACGATGAAACACAGGATAGTTGAAGTGAGCTGAAGACTGTAGTGCACGGAGGCAGCGGATAGGAATCAGCTAAACAGTCACGATAAAACACAGGAGAGTTGAAGTGGTCTGGAAACCACAGGAGAGTTGAAGTGGTCTGGAAACCACAGGAATCAGCAGCGCTGAATACACGAGGAAACACAGGAACACCTTCAGAGGCTCATGGGGAATGAGACTCCAAGATCAGGCCACGAGGTATGGAACTCAGGTGCTTTAAATAGGGAGTGTTGCCTGATCAGCCAATTAACTAAAGGGACAGGTACTGAAGGTTTGAAAGGGCTGCGCATGCCCAGACCCTCAGGATGGTGGACGGCCACGGTTCCTAAATACACGGGAAGAAGCACTCACAGTCTGGTGAGTGACACTCGGGCTGGACCGCATGGACTGGCAAATCGGGCTGGACCGCATGGACTGGCAACTCGGGCTGGACCGCATGGACTGGCAACTCGGGCTGGACCGCATGGACTGGCAACTCTTTTGGAGCAGACTGTAAGGGCAGCGCCCCCTCTGGAGCAGACTGTAAGGGCAGCGCCCCCTCTGGAGCAGACTTTAAGGGCAGCGCTCCCTCTGGAGAAGACTGTAAGGGCAGCGCCCCCTCTGGAGAAGAATGTAAGGGCAGCGCCCCCTCTGGAGAAGACTATAAGGGCAGCGCCCCCTCTGGAGAAGACTGTAAGGGGAGCGCCCCCTCTGGAGAAGACTGTAAGGGCAGCGCCTTCTCTGGAGAAGACTGTAATGGCAGCGCCCCCTCTGGAAGAGTCTTTAAGGGCAGCGCCCCCTCTGAAGAAGACTTTAAGGGCAGCGCCCCCTCTGGAGCAGGCTGAAGCTCAGGAACAGAGACAGCAGCTGAAGACTTGGAACTGGAGACAGCGGCTGAAGACTCGGAACTGGAGACAGCGGCTGCAGACTCTGAACTGGAGACAGTGGCTGCAGACTCGGAACTGGAGACAGCGGCTGAAGACTCGGAACTAGAGACAGCGGCTGAAGACTCGGAACTGGAGACAGCGGCTGAAGACTCGGAACTGGAGACAGCAGCTGAAGACTCGGAACTGGAGACAGCGGCTGAAGACTCGGAACTGGAGACAGCGGCTGAAGACTCGGAACTGGAGACAGCGGCTGAAGACTCGGAACTGGAGACAGTGGCTGAAGACTCGGAACTGGAGACAGCGGCTGAAGACTTGGAACTGGACACAGTGGCAGGAGGCTCAGGACCGGACACAGTGGCAGCAGGCTCAGGACCGGACACAGTGGCAGCAGGCTCCAAGCTGGAGGCAGATGATGTGACCTCAGAGCTGGAGGCAGATGATGTGACCTCAGAGCTGGAGGCAGATGATGTGACCTCAGAGCTGGAGGCAGATGATGTGACCTCAGAGCTGGAGGCAGATGATGTGACCTCAGAGCTGGAGGCAGATGCTGACACCTCGGCACAGGAGACAGAGGCTGGCACCTCGGCACAGGAGACAGAGGCTGGGACCTCGACACAGGCGGCTGGTACTGGCGCCTCAGGACAGGCGGCTGGAGCTGGTGCCTCAGGACAAGCGGCTGGAGCTGGCGCCTCAGGACAGGCGGCTAGAGCTGGCGCCTCAGGACAGGCGGCTGGAGCTGGCAGATTGGGTGTCTTCCCAGAGAATAGAAATAGTGGAGCATAACCAATTTTGGAATACAGAGGGAAAGCAACAGGGGATGGATCAGTAGGCTGACGTGGTCTACGGATAGGACAGTCCTGCAAGAAATGTGCATTGCTGGCACAGTAGAGACACAACTTGTATGTTATTCTGCGCCGCCTTTCCTCTTCGGTCAGATGGGGGCGTGGACCACCTGTGTACTGGGAATTTGTTACCCCATAGTTCATAGAAAACAGCAAATTTGTAGAAGCACTTTTAAGAGGTGCTGTTTGCACAGGTTCATCAGCAGAGAAGGTGGATTGAGACAGCTCTGAATTAGGAGAGACAGAATCTGACAGTCTCCTGAGTGGGTCCAAAAGTAAGGTAGAAAATTTAGCCAGCTGGGAGCGTAGCAAGATAATGTCCATCTGTAAAGTTTGTAGCAGTGGCAATTCCATGATTGGTGAAACAGACATGTTGCAAAAAACAAATGAAAACTTGATTGCAGAAAAAAGGTCCCAGAATAAAACAAAACTTTCACCTGACTCCAAAGCTGTTTTGTGGGCTGGTTATACTGTCACGGATCAGAGTAGAAATACAGCTGAGGAGTCATGGATAGGTAAAAAACAAACAATGTTTATTGCTGGAGAACAGTTGATGAGATAATATCTTGCAGAGTTTACCAGATATACAGCTGTTGCAGGTAAATGGAAGGTGAGGGAAGATTCCAGGCAGCATATACAGGGAAATGCACAGGTAAGTCCCAGGTTAATGAAACAGATCAGCAGAATAAATGATGAGATCCTAATGCAGTAGAATTACAGGAACAATGCAGGAGGAAGAATCACAGGGTGTAACCACAGGATATGACATCAGGATAGGACAACAATAACCAGCCATGTGTGCTGGGAGTGACAGGTATATAAAGGGAAAACCACACCCAGGTGCATGGGATAATTGGTGAACATGAAGGTTAACCCCTAATGCACACAATAAGGCACAATAGCAGCACCTCTGGTGAATGGAGGTACTGCCAGTACAAATATAATAATAATAAGGACAAAAAGGCAGGAGCTGCCATGCAAAGCAGCATGTAATGCATAAGCTGTAGGCAGATCGTGACAGCGTTCTTACCCGTTTATGATGCGTCTCCACCCTTTGTTGCGGAACCGAAATCTGTTGGTCTTGCGTATCATCTTCAACGAAACCTCCAAAGCTGACGAGCCCCCAAATTGTTAAGTGCGTATTGTCGCTAACCAATAACGATTGTCGAACCTCGATTTGTGTTTCCAACGCACAAAGATTTATTCGCAATAAGTAGTATAATATATTCAAGCAAAGTGATAATAAGTACAGCCGTTACTTATCGCAGGCGCTCTGGATCCAGTGTACAGTCATTCAATCCTGAAGTCTGGGGACAAGATGTCTGAACACTAGATGTGAAGCTGCTGCTTATATGCACACAGAAATACAGTAATACAATGGAGATGGTATAGCTTGCTTCTATTGGTACAGGTTTCAGGAAGGTCCAAGGGGTTGTCAATCATTGGCTAGTTCATCCTAAAGAATCCAAAGGAGGGGGTCATCTCTCCAGGGGGTATGCTCTGCTCTTCCCGCCAAGATTCCTTAGTCTTAAGTAGTTCATAATTCCCTATCATTCATAACTTGTGTATGCACTCTGCGATTCCTTCGCAGAGTGAACCAAACAGTAGCGAATGTTAAGAGGTTTATTATGATACCACACATGATATGATTCCTTCAACCTGTTCAATATATTTCACTAATGTGCATATAACTTATATTATAACACATAAATACTACTATATTTCGACATAACTGACTATGTGTTGCAACTACCATTAATGTGTACTATTTTACAAGAATGCGTGTTTGTGCGAATGTTAGGAACTCCCAAGCCAGTACAGTGAAACTCGGGAACTACTCAGAAGGCTAGGTGTTCGCTGGAGCTCCTAGTGGTGGGCACAGACTGGGCTGCGGGCCGACCGAGGGTCGAGTGACGTATACTGACTTAAAGGAGTTTCCAGGAGTGGAGTGATTGGCGGGCTGTAGTTAAGAAGAATCCTAGGTCAAAGGGTCACAGGCACAGATGCAATATCCAAAGACAAGCGAAGGGTCAAACACACAGGCAGAGAAGCAAATCCGAAGTCCAGGCAAAAGGTCGAGGTCAGAAGAGAAGGGTCACAGGTCCAATAACAAGCAGGGGTCAAAACACGGGTAGTCAAATCCAAGGTAGCAGGAACCAAAACGGATAGCATAAGCAGGCAGCAGGACTGAGGACAGAACGCTATAACCGGCATTGAGGCTGCAGACCTCACTGCCTTAAATACCAGTAGTGGCCAATCAGAGCCTAGCTCTGAAATCACATGGGCAGGCTCAATCCTGCCACATTAATCAGCCCACAGGCTTGTTGGCGCTTCTGCGCATGCGCCCGGCTGTTCCCAGCTGCCGGGACGCAGCGCCCCTGTAATTAGCGTCCGACCGTTACCGGTCGGGTAAAGGCAGGAAGTGACGTCCCGGTTGCCATAGCGACGACCGGGACGCCTACAGGAACTAGGTGAGAGTCGCGGCGGTACCCGCGGCCGCCGCGACTACTAACAGTACCCCCCCCCCTTGAGGAGGGGTCAAGGAACCCCGACATCCAGGTTTCGTGGGAAACCTATTAAAAAACTCTTTAATGAGCCTTTCAGCATGGAGACGCCTCTGTGGTATCCAAGATCGTTCCTCAGGGCCATAACCCTTCCAATGTACGAGGAACTGAAGTTGGCCTTGGACCTTTCTTGAGACAAGGATTCTTTCGACAAGATATTCATGGTCTCCATTCACCATCAGAGGCCGGGGCCTGTTGGAGAAAGGTTGATTGAACTTACTGAGAGTGGCGACTTTCTTCAGAAGCGAACAATGAAAGGTCGCAGGTATTTTTAAGGAGGTTGGTAGTTTTAACCTAAATGCCACTGGATTAATTTTCCTCTCAATTAGAAACGGTCCAATGTATCGGGGCCCCAGATTCTTACAAGGTTGCCGCAACCTGATGTTCCGTGTGGATAACCAAACCCGATCCCCCACTTTCAATGAACATGGTCTACGGTGACGGTCAGCGAAGACCTTGGATTTTCGGGAAGCTTGACCTAGTGCAGCGTGTACCTTTTTCCAGACGGACCTTAGCCTGGCCGTAAAAGCAGGTGTTCCGGAATCCCCGCAGGGAACAGTAGTAGAGAATGAGTTGGATTTTGGATGAAACCCGAAGTTGCAGAAAAACGGGGATGTATGAATAGTGGAATGGCAAGAATTATTGTACGCGAATTCTGCCCAGGGCAAAAGAGAGGACCAATTATCATGGAATTTAGACACATAGATGCGCAAAAACTGTTCCAGAGCTTGGTTCGTCCTCTCTGTCTGTCCATTCGACTAGGGATGATATGCTGAGGACAGACTGATAGAGATCCCGATGGACTTACAAAAGGCTTTCCAAAACCGGGCAATAAACTGGGATCCTCGATCCGATACGATATCTTCAGGAGTCCCATGAAGACGAAAAATATGCGTCAAAAACAAGGTGGCCAGGGTCCTGGCATCCGGTAACTTGGGCAAAGCTATAAAATGTGCCATCTTACTGAACCGATCGACAACTACCAGGATGGTGTTATGTCCTGCGGATACTGGTAGGTCAACAATGAAATCCAACGACAAATGGGTCCAAGGCCTGCTCGGCGCCGGCAAGGGTAACAATAGCCCAGAAGGACGGTTCCTATCGGTTTTGTTTTTAGCACACTCAGGACAAGCCCGAACATAATTCTCCACATCGTCTGACAAAGTCGGCCACCACAACCAACGAGAAAGAACCTCAATAGTCCTACGGATTACCGGATGGCCAGCACAGCGGTTGTTGTGGCCTTCAATGAGAACAGATTTCCTTAAATGGACTGGGACAAATAATTTGTTGACCGGTGTCTGAACCGGAGCGATTCTCTGGAAGCGCCGGATAGTTGCTCCTAGATCCTGGGTGAGTCCGAGATGAACAGTAGTTGTAGGAACAATAGGCAACGGGTCAGGAGACTGGGGATGATGGGCCAAAAAACTTCGAGACAAGGAATCGGCCTTAGTATTTTTAGAACCTGGACGGAATGTAATAATGAAGTTAAACCTGGTGAAAAATAAGGCCCAGCGGGCCTGCCTAGGATTCAGGGTTTTAGCGGTCTGCATGTATTGGAGGTTTTTATGGTCCGTGAAGATGGTGATGGTATGAGTAGCTCCCTCCAACCAATGTCGCCATTCCTCCAGTGCCAACTTAATGGCCAACAATTCACGATTGCCGACATCATAATTACATTCGACAGATAGAAATTTTTTAGAAAAAAATGCACAAGGATGTAATTTTTTGCTCCTTGGGTCTTTCTGAGAAAGGATGGCGCCAGCACCGATATCAGAAGCGTCCACCTCTACAATGAACGGAAGTTCCGGATCAGGATGTCTCAGCACTGGGGCCGAAATGAAAGCAGCTTTGAGTGCCGAGAAACTCGCCAATGCCTCCGAAGGCCACTTGGCTGGGTTAGCTCCCTTTCGAGTGAGGGCAGTGATAGGAGCCACTAACGAGGAAAAAGAGTCAATAAACCTCCGGTAATAATTTGCGAATCCGAGGAACCTCTGGATCGCCTTCAGATTAGTAGGGAGGACCCAATCCTGAATTGCTCGAACTTTGGCAGGGTCCATTGCGAATCCTGATGAGGAGATGATATATCCCAGAAATGACACAGTGGCCACCCTTTAAATTCGCATTTCTCCCTTTTTGCATATAGGTGATGTTCCCGTAAGTTCAGCAGAACTTGGCGAACATGTTGACGGTGCTGAAGCAAGGACTCAGAGTAGATCAAAATATCATCCAGATACACAACTACTGTTTTACCCAGGAACTCTCGTAAAACGTTGTTGATCAGGTCCTGGAAAACCGCCGGAGCGTTGCATAACCCGAATAGCATCACGAAATATTCATAATGTCCCGACTGGGTATTGAAAGCAGTCTTCCATTCATCCCCTTTCTTGATTCGAATAAGATTGTAAGCCCCTCTGAGCTCAATCTTCGAAAATATAGTGGCAGATTTTAATTGATCAAACAACACTGAAATCAACGATAACGGGTACATATTCTTAATAGTGATGTTGTTCAGTCCACGGAAATCAATGCATGGTCTAAGACTGCCATCTTTTTTTGACACGAAAAAGTAACCTGCGCCAACGGGAGTTTAGAAGGACGTATGAATCCTTTTTCCAGGTTTTCCTCCACGTATAACTCCATGGCCTGAGTCTCTGGAATGGACAAGGAGTATAACCGCCCTTTGGGCAACTTGGAGCCCGGGACTAAATCAATGGCGCAGTCATATTCTCGATGTGGTGGAAGGGAATCAGCTTTCCTTTTGCAGAACACATCAGAGAAGTCCTGGTAGGGTACCGGCAATAAGTCTGGACTAGGCTGTAGGATTCTAAGCGGCAGGGTCAAGCAAGATGTGGAACACTCGGGACTCCAACGAGTAATCTCTCCACTTTTCCAGTCAATAAGGGGATTATGACTGCGAAGCCAGGGATACCCCAATATCAACGGAGCAGAGGGACAACTAATAAGATTGAAAGAGAGCTCCTCCGTATGGAGGACTCCTACAGACAACCGAACCATTGGAGTCCTAGTGAGAATCCTTCCCCCAGGCAAGGGGTTACCATCCAAACCACATGTGGTGATGCTTGATCCTAACTTGATATGCGGAATATCAAGCGACTGAGCCAAATGTATATCCAGAAAATTACCAGCCGCACCACTATCAAGAAACGCTTTCAAGTCCATGGATCTCCCAAGGAAATTTAGACGACCAGGGACTAATAAAGAATTTTCTGAAGAGGTAATCTGAAGACCCAAGCGCACCTCTTCACCTGCACTTAGGTTTTGGAGTTTCCCGGCTTGTTGGGACATGAGCGAACTAAGTGGCCTGGTTGACCACAATACATACACAGGCCTAGTGAGCGTCTTCTGGAGCGTTCCTCCGGAGGCAAGCGGTAAGTGCCCAATTGCATGGGTTCAGAGGAATCGGGCAAAGTGTTATCGGAGCTAGTGAAAACGTCCATCAGAGCAGAGGACTCCCGTTCAGCCTTCCTCTCTCTGATCCGACGATCAATTTTTATAACAAGTTGCATCAAGTTCTCCAGCGTGTCGGATATCGGATACTGGACTAAGGAATCCTTAATCTGCTCGGTAAGTCCTAAGCGAAATTGACTTCGCAATGCTGGGTCGTTCCAGGCGCTATCAGTGGACCATTGCCGAAATTCCGCACAATACTCCTCCGCTGAGCGACGTCCTTGCCTTAGCGTTCGGAGATGAGCCTCAGCTGAGGCTACCCTGTCCGGGTCATCATACAATAACCCCAGAGCTTGATAAAAGGCATCCACTGACTGCAAGGCTGGGCTTGTTGAGGGCAAGGAGAAAGCCCAAGACTGAGGATCACCCTGGAGTAAAGAGATGATGATCCCTACCCTTTGTTGTTCAGAACCAGATGAACGTGGTTTCAAACGGAAGTACAACTTGCAGCTCTCTTTGAAATTACGGAAGGCTGGCCTGCTTCCAGAGAATCGGTCAGGCAAATTCATTTTAGGCTCCGGTGTGTCACCAGCGGGAACTTGCTGGTGCTGCAGGTCTCTAGAAGCCCCTTCCTGGACTGCCAGGCGCTGGGATAAATTCTGCACCACTTGAGAAGCCGCCTGTATCTGGTTGGCCAGAATCTGGGCTGGGGACAGAATCGACTCCTCGCTGTCCATGGCCGTATGATACCAATCTTCCTAGGCCGGTTATAATGTTAGGAACTCCCAAGCCAGTACAGTGAAACTCGGGAACTACTCAGAAGGCCAGGTGTTCGCTGGAGCCCCTAGTGGTGGGGACAGACTGGGCTGTGGGCCGACCGAGGGTCGAGTGACGTATACTGACTTAAAGGAGTTCCCAGGAGTGGAGTGATTGGCGGGCTGTAGTTAAGAAAAACCCTAGGTCAAAGGGTCACAGGCACAGATGCAATATCCAAAAACAAGCGAAGGGTCAAACACACAGGCAGAGAAGCAAATCCGAAGTCCAGGCAAAAGGTCGAGGTCAGAAGAGAAGGGTCACAGGTCCAATAACAAGCAGGGGTCAAAACACGGGTAGTCAAATCCAAGGTAGCAGGAACCAAAACGGATAGCACAAGCAGGCAGCAGGACTGAGGACAAAACGCTATAACCGGCAGTGAGGCTGCAGACCTCACTGCCTTAAATACCAGTAGTGGCCAATCAGAGCCTAGCTCTGAAATCACATGGGCAGGCTCAATCCTGCCACATTAATCAGCCCACAGGCTTGTGGGCGCTTCTGCGCATGCGCCCGGCTGTTCCCAGCTGCCGGGACGCAGCGCCCCTGTAATTAGCGTCCGACCGTTGCCCTGGCAGGAAGTGACGTCCCGGTTGCCATAGCGACGACCGGGACGCCTACAGGAACTAGGTGAGAGTCGCGGCGGTACCCGCGGCCGCCGCGACTACTAACAGTACCCCCCCCTTGAGGAGGGGTCAAGGAACCCCGACATCCAGGTTTCGTGGGAAACTTATTAAAAAACTCTTTAATGAGCCTTTCAGCATGGAGACGCCTCTGTGGTATCCAGGATCGTTCCTCAGGGCCATAACCCTTCCAATGTACGAGAAACTGAAGTTGGCCTTGGACCTTTCTTGAGTCAAGGATTCTTTCGACAAGATATTCATGGTCTCCATTCACCATCAGAGGCCGGGGCCTGTTGGAGAAAGGTTGATTGAACTTACTGAGAGTGGCGACTTTCTTCAGAAGCGAACAATGAAAGGTCGCAGGTATTTTTAAGGAGGTTGGTAGTTTTAACCTAAATGCCACTGGATTAATTTTCCTCTCAATTAGAAACGGTCCAATGTATCGGGGCCCCAGATTCTTACAAGGTTGCCGCAACCTGATGTTCCGTGTGGATAACCAAACCCGATCCCCCACTTTCAATGAACATGGTCTATGGTGACGGTCAGTGAAGACCTTGGATTTTCGGGAAGCTTGACCTAGTGCAGCGTGTACCTTTTTCCAGACGGACCTTAGCCTGGCCGTAAAAGCAGGTGTTCCAGAATCCCCGCAGGGAACAGTAGTAGAGAATGAGTTGGATTTTGGATGAAACCCGAAGTTGCAGAAAAACGGGGATGTATGAATAGTGGAATGGCAAGAATTATTGTACGCGAATTCTGCCCAGGGCAAAAGAGAGGACCAATTATCGTGGAATTTAGACACATAGATGCGCAAAAACTGTTCCAGAGCTTGGTTCGTCCTCTCTGTCTGTCCATTCGACTGGGGATGATATGCTGAGGACAGACTGATAGAGATCCCGATGGACTTACAAAAGGCTTTCCAAAACCGGGCAATAAACTGGGATCCTCGATCCGATACGATATCTTCAGGAGTCCCATGAAGACGAAAAATATGCGTCAAAAACAAGGTGGCCAGGGTCCTGGCATCCGGTAACTTGGGCAAAGCTATAAAATGTGCCATCTTACTGAACCGATCGACAACTACCAGGATGGTGTTATGGCCTGCGGATACTGGTAGGTCGACAATGAAATCCATCGACAGATGGGTCCAAGGCCTGCTCGGCGCCGGCAAGGGTAACAATAGCCCAGAAGGACGGTTCCTATCGGTTTTGTTTTTAGCACACTCAGGACAAGCCCGAACATAATTCTCCACATCGTCTGACAAAGTCGGCCACCACAACCAACGAGAAAGAACCTCAATAGTCCTACGGATTCCCGGATGGCCAGCACAGCGGTTGTTGTGGCCTTCAATGAGAACAGATTTCCTTAAATGGACTGGGACAAATAATTTGTTGACCGGTGTCTGAACCGGAGCGATTCTCTGGAAGCGCCGGATAGTTGCTCCTAGATCCTGGGTGAGTCCGAGATGAACAGTAGTTGTAGGAACAATAGGCAACGGGTCAGGAGACTGGGGATGATGGGCCAAAAAACTTCGAGACAAGGAATCGGCCTTAGTATTTTTAGAACCTGGACGGAATGTAATAATGAAGTTAAACCTGGTGAAAAATAAGGCCCAGCGGGCCTGCCTAGGATTCAGGGTTTTAGCGGTCTGGATGTATTGGAGGTTTTTATGGTCCGTGAAGATGGTGATGGTATGAGTAGCTCCCTCCAACCAATGTCGCCATTCCTCCAGGCAGGAAGTAACGTCCCGGTTGCCATAGCGACGACTGGGACACCTACAGGAACTAGGTGAGAGTCGCGGCGGTACCCGCGGCCACCGCCACTACTAACAAATGTATGGTAAAAGACCAAATACTGTTGCTGCCACGTGTTGCAGCTGCGTACGCCCTTTTACGCTGTAGCGTGCCCTTTTACGCCGTAGAGTACCGTACGTATCTTTTCAGACAAAGACAACCAAGTTTGCTCGATTTTAATTAAAATGACTTTATCCAATTTGCTGACTTCGACACAAGTTATGCCTGTATTGCGCTGATCCTGGTCACCTTCTGCACGCTTGTCCCAAGAGGTCGGGAAATGCCAGACCGTAACCTGCTCCGGAGAGGTCAGATTAGGGCTTTCTAAAACCTCTCCCTCATTTGAAATTCCCAAAGTCTGCTCCTTCCCTGTTACCCTCCACAGTCCCTTAGGCCTCATTCACACTTCTGCTCTCCTGGACTCCGGAGCAGCTGGGAATTTCATTTATTTTTCTCTGGTTTCACAGGTTTCTACACCCACGGTACCTCTGGAAGTTCCTGTCTCCATCACTGCCATTGACGGGTCACGAATAGCCAATAGCACGGTTGAATTCCGGACCAAGCCTATCATCCTCCAAGTTGGGGCCTTACACCATGAAGTTATTACCTTCCATGTGCTTCCATCTACCACTACTCCCATCATCCTGGGACTGCCATGGCTCCAGCAGCACTCTCCTCAGGTCGATTGGTCCACCTCTCAAATACTTGTTCCTGCTTGTTCCCATAAATGTCTGACTCAAGTTCAACCTCTCAGATCCATTTCTGCCTCTTCTGTTCCCAAGTCCACTATCCTGCACAGACAATATCATTCCTTTTTGGACGTATTCGATAAGACTCGCTCGGAGCATCTGCCACCCCATCGCCCGTGGGACTGCCCGATTGAACTCCAGCTAGGGAAGATACCTCCTCGAGGCCGAGTGTATCCTCTGTCTTTACCCGAAACTGCTTCTATGTCAGAATATGTTAAGGAGAACCTCCAACGAGGTTTTATCAGACTGTCCTCATCTCCACCAGGAGCAGGTTTCTTCTTTGTAAAAAAAAAAGGATGGATTCCCTAAGGCCATGCATCGACTATTGGGGACTGAATGCTATAACGGTCAAAAACCGATATCCCATCCCGCTCATCACTGAGTTTTTTGACCGTATTAAGGGAGCGAAAATTTTTACCAAATTAGACCTACAGGGCGTCTATAACCTCATTAGGATTAAATCCGGTGATGAGTGGAAGACGGCCTCTAATACACGCGACGGCCATTACGAATATCTTGTAATGCCTTTTGGTCTGTGCAACGCACCTGCTGTTTTCCAAAGTTTCGTTAATTAAATATTTAGAGATCTCCTCTATGTTTGTGTCGTTGTGTATTTGGATGACATCTTAATCTTCTCTCCAAAAATTGCTTCTCACCGTCTACATGTAACTGAAGTCCTTTCCAGATTACGCCACAATCAACTGTTCTGCAAATTGGAGAAGTGCTCTTTCGAACTCCATCAAATACCGTACCTTGGTTACATTGTGTCCGGATCAGGACTGCAAATGGACCCGGATAAGGTTAAAGCAATTTTGGAGTGGCCTCTTCCACTTGGCTTGAAGTCCATTCAACGATTCCTGGGATTTGCCAATTATTATAGCGCTTCATCTTGGGTTACTCCACCATCATGGCGCCCATTGTGGCTTTAACTAGAAAGGACCCCAGCTCCAAATCTTGGCCTTCAGCCGCTTTGGAGGCCTTTGACTTCTTGAAGAAAGCCTTTGCTTCAGCACCTATCCTTAGACAGTGAAACAAAAACAAAAAGAGCAGGGTCGCGCTACTGAGAAGTGAGATTAGATGTAAATAGTTGGTTAAGAGCAATTAGCTCTATTGAAAATCTCCCAATTGAGGAGGCGAGACACTGTAAATTAATAATTTGTTATTTATTATACTTTATAAATCATCTAACAAATCACATCTAAAAGCATAAAACACAAATATACATGACATATAATATAGCCAATATTGGACCATCAGTACTGAGGTAATTGCCAACCCACCGTGGTGGTAAAAATTACTAAATAAAAAATCAATTATATAGATCAGGGTTGTCCAACCCGCGGCCCGCGGGCCGCATGTGGCCCAGCACGCCTGTAAATGTGGCCCAGAAGGAGTTTTGGTTTTGGCAAGGGGGCAGCACTGTTAATGGAAAAAAAAAATCCTGCAAAAAAATAAAAGAAAATACTTACCTTGCGGTCACGCGGTCACGTCAGCTGGTACTCCGGCTCCCTCCTTTTCTCCCTTGTCTCCTCCTCCGTGCGGTGCTCGCAGTGAATGTCGGGCGTGATGTCATCACGCCCAACATCCATTGCGGAGCGCAGCACAGAGGAGTCACCCGCGCGACAAGAACAGAATTGGAGCAAAGAAGAGAAGAGGACAGGAGAACAAGCCGATTAAAAGGTAAGTTAAGGGGGATTTTTTTTATTATTTCAAGGGACGCTGACCAGCGAATAAAAGTCACCTGGTGCTGGAGCATCATGGACCTTATCTCCTGCTACATACTTCTACTTGTATTACTAATGGGGCATTATATATTATTCTCTTTGGCCCATTATAAGTTGTTATCCCTTAACTAACATAGTGGTGTAATTAGCAAAACAGGTCACAATTTGGGGTCACAGTGATGTATATGTCAGGTATCGCAAGCCTGGTCAGGGCACCCTGATATACAATGCCTGGCTTAAATGCACTTTATTGATATTGCATTGAAACAATACAAAAAGTGATTATAGTATAATAACTAAAGGGTTTTTTGAACAGGGCGATTGAAAGGTAAGTATAGGGGGATTTTAAAAAAAAGTGATATATATATATATATATATATATATATCACTTTTTTTCTCATATATATATATATGTTAACTATGTTTTCTATGGTTTTTTGGATGATCAGCTATCGTTATTGTTAGTGTATCTTGTGTGCGGCCCAAACCAACTCGTCTTCTTCCAATGTGGCCCAGGGAAGCTAAAAGATTGGACACCCCTGATATAGATGGAAGCTGAATTGCTCAGTCAAAAAGCAGTATATCCGGTAAAAGTTCAGTGACATATGATGTAATATTTGTAAGTCACCAATAATTGTATTCGGGCTAAACTTGCCAATATTCCAATGTGGATAAATATATTCACTGTGCGATCCACATATAGTATTAGTCCCACAATAAACTTACATGAGTCACCGACACCACAATAGTTCCGAATGCAATAGCAAGCAAGCACTACAATACTCACACCACTGGTTCAGATCGAGTTCACCCTCCAGAGGGATTCAATAAAGCACCAAGCGGACTCCGTGTGCAGCCTTAACTGTGTACTCCCAGTGTAAGTCACCAGTGTATAGCGCACTAATGTGCAACAGCAGGAGTGATATCGATGAAGCCTTATAATGAAATTACACACTCCGGTGATACACCAATCCCTGAGGAAGCTCATCGGCGTTCTAGCCACGAGCGAAACGCGTTGGTTACACATCTTCATTCAAACTTAAAGATTTTTTCCCTAGCATGCTAGATTTTTGTCTTTATCTTTATTTTCCACAATACAATTGACCAGGCATTGTTTGAGCGCGAAGTTAGCCAGAGTGCGTGTATACGCCACCTCCGCTGTAAACACAGGCTGCGTGCTGCGATCCTCACAAATCTGCAACCGAGAGAGAAGAGAAGCTGCCGCATCCCAGGAGGAATCTCCGCTCCACGAATAAACCTCTATTGCCGAACGTCAACATGTAAGTCATCCCGGACCCCTTGTTTTTTTATATATTTCTCGGACAGTTCTGGACATTTACACACTGGTCCGTTGGACAATATTTCTGATTTATCCACGCTACATCTATACGGGCTCACCGCATACCCAGTGGGCTCATGCTGAAGCCAGGACTGAGACATATTTAGATCTGTGGTTTTTGTTTTGTTTTTGTTTTTTGTTTTTTGTATTTTGCTTTTTGTTCTGTCCTCCATCATTTACTCATTTGTTTTGTTTTTGCACTATGCATGTGCTATTTGCATAATAACTGTTTGGTGCAATTGCACGCATAACATTTTCCGGCCGGAATGTGTTTTATGTACATCATGTATATCATGTTACAATAAATATCCATGATCTTTTATCTCACCTCACTCATTCATTTATTATACATTTCAAACTGATTAGCGCCCAGAACCTGATATACATTTATTTATACACCGTTGGAAGGCAGTTCTTAATTCGATCTGGTGGGATCAGATCTCAAGTAGGGAACAAGTGGCAGCCGCTGTAGCTCTTTTAGGAGAACAAGCAGCAGACCCAGCTGACGCGTTTCGTGCCGTTGAAAGGCACTTTCTCAAAGCCAATCCCAGGTCTGCAGGATTACTTTAAATAGGGAGCCGGATTTCCAGGTGTATTAATTAAGTAGGCAGCCCTTCTATGTTCTTATATTTCAAGGTATTTGGCACACAGACACTATCCCATAATCTTTGTAGGGTTAATGAAAAGGACAGTCCTGTACAAATTAAGCATGTTGATTTTCGTATAATTAGATATTCTTCATTATCCACTCAGGTTCACAGTCACATGACTAGCTGATGATAGCACCAAATATTTATAACTGTGATGATAACAAAGGTAATAAATAAAAATAAATAAATAAAAAATAAATAAAAAATATATATATAATAAAAATAAAAATAAGAATAAAAATAAAAATAGAAACAAAGATAATCGAATCAATTGACATAACAATAAATAAATACTGAATGTAATTCTAGAATACAATGATATACATTGAACAAAGTGCACAACACGCACTAAAAGACAATCCTTTATAACACTAGATGAATAGACACCAACAAATAAATAAATAAATCAATCAATAAATAAATAAATAAATAAACCAGCCAATCCCACAGTAAACAAGATATATAGATAGATCTCTCCAAAGAGAAACACCATAATACGGGAATATGTATAAGCATATAAATATAATAATATACACAATAATGCGCCCATATGCCTAGTTAGCTGAGAGGAGTCTCACCCCCATACAGAGTATATAAATACATATGTAAATCAACAGGCTAAAAGACAAACCTACTTATCTAGCTTAATAGAATGAATCTCACCCCCAAATGGAAGGGTAAGCACATGTATATACATCAGCAGGTTAAAAGACCAAAAACACTGCAGGCTCACCATAAAGGGTCAAGAGATAATGAAAAGAACCAGAGGCCACCCTAGTTTAAACAGTGGTGATCTAGGGCTTCATTCAGGCCTGTCGGACACAAAGTGGCCAGCTTAAAGATCCATGCAGATTCACACAGAGTTTCACGAACCGATCCCCTCTCCTATCTGTATTAATCACTTGTTCAACTCCTACTACAGTAAGACTGCTCTCATGGAAATCTGCAAAGTGCCTAGGGACACTATGAGTACGTACTTTATTTACAATATTCCTCTTATGCTCTCTAAATCGTGTTTTCAGAGACCTTGTAGTTCTTCCAAAGTATTGTAGCTTACAGTCACATTCTAGTACATATACAATATATGAACTATCGCAGTTAATAAACCCCTTTATAAGAAAAATTTCACCAGTATGGTTAGACTTGATGTTCTTAGCCTTGTTGATGATAAATTTACACGTCAAACACACATTTTTTCCACATTTAAAACAACCCTCTGGTGGTTTCGGTAACCAGTTGTCACAAGAATTCTCTTTAATCATCTTCAAAGAGCTCGGTGCTAGTATCCTTTTCAGGTCCAGATTTTTCTTAAAAATGATAGTGACCTTATCCTCCATACAGTCACATAGGATATTGTCCAGCTTCAATAAATCAAAATTATCTCTGACAATTTAGTGATTTGTTTTGATTTTGAATTAAATTTGGATATAAAAGCCGGTGTCTTAGTTTTTCATTGTTTACTACTCATCTTTTTAGAGCTATTTTTATGTTGAAGAAGGGACTCTCTATCTAGAGAAAATGCATAATTTCTAGTGTCCTCTAATAGACCATCCGGATCACCTCTAGATCTAAACGAGCCCAACATGGTGTCTAATTGCCTCCGAAACTCTCGATCATCTGAGCAGTTCCTTCATAGACGACCTACTTGAATCTTGGGGATATTCGTCACCCAGGGTCTATAGTGCCCACTTTTAAAATACAAGAAACTACACACATCTACAGGCTTATTGTAGTTTGACGTAACAATTCTATCTTCCTTGATTGATAGATTAATATCTAGAAAATTAATCTCCTGATCACTAATAGTATAGGTAAATGACAAATTAAACGAGTTCATATTCAGAAAATTAACAAACTCTAGATCCTGTGCTTGACCACCCTTCCAGATCACAAACAGGTCGTCTATATACCGACCGTAGAGGACCAGGTTCGCGGCGAATGGGCCATCCCATATGTATTGTTGTTCAAATACGCCCATATATAAATTAGCGAAACTCGGCACGAACCTGGTCCCCATTGCAGTCCCAGTGGTCTGCAAATAAAAACGTTTCTCGAACATGAAGTAGTGAGATAGAATAAAAGCATTTGCTTCCAAAATGAATGACCTTTTGCCATTAGAAATCGTATTGTCTTCCTGTAAATACATCTTTGTGGCCTCAATGCTTTTATCATGAGGGATATTCGTATACAGAGCCTGAATGTCTAGAGTTAAAAAACTATAATTGGAGTCCCACTCGACTAGTTCTATTAGTCTCAACATATGTAGAGTATCCTTCACATGTGATTTTTGACGGGAGACATGGCCTTGTAGAAAGTGATCCACGAACATGGACAAATTCGAGGTGAGAGACCATACCCCGGATAAAATAGGTATCCCTGGTGGCATTACGGGAGACTTATGCACCTTAGGAAGGTGATAAAACACCGGTACAATAGGGTGTTCACTATATAATAAGAGAAATTCATCTTTCGTGATGATTCCCTGACTATAGTTTGCAGAGAGGAATTTCTTGAAGTCTAACTGGAAACTAAGGATTGGATCCTTATCTAGACCTAGATAAAAAAGATTGTCATTAAGTTGTCTATACGCCTCTTGTGTGTACATCTCTCGATCCATCACTACAACTCCTCCCCCTTTATCGGCCTGTTTAATAACCAATGAGGAAGATCCCTCAGGGCCTGTCTTTCTTTCTTAGTCAGATCATCTCTTCTAGAATTAGCCGGGTGCCTACTTTGGATCTTAATTTTATCACCCCTAACTTTAGGGTCCAAATGGGATTTTTGTCCACACAATGCCCTAAAATCTTTCAATGTCTTATTATAGAAAAGGGTTATTGCTGAGCTTTTATGTTGGGTAGGACAAAAATTTGATTTGTTCTTAAATAAGGGTTTTCCAGAAATACAGTTGTCCTTATTAGAACTATTTATATCAAATATTAAATTAAAGGAATCTTCGTTAACATGAATTTCTTTAAACAAAGATTCCAGGTCTGATAAGCACTCTAGATCTCCACTATCCAACAAAATGGGTGAAGCTTTATCATCAATACCCTTCAATTTTTTATAGGCAAAATACCTTTTCTTGCAAAGATTGTGTACATATTTATTAAGATCCAAAAATAAATCAAATAGTTCTGGTTCCCTACTAGGTGCAAAACTCAGTCCTTTGGACAATAAGCTGATTTGGTTGTCACTAAGGGATTTGCTTGATAGATTGAAGATGCCCCCTCCATTTATTCCATTCTTTTCCTCCTTGGACCCCCTTCCTCCTCCTCTCTTTCCTCTTGCTCTCTTTGTCTCTTTGGTGTCCCTCGATAGAGGACACCAAACCGATTTTGATGTTGGTGATTCCTCCATTGTGGACTCCTTACTAAAATATCATTGGAATCGTTATTAGTATGTTCTAAATGTTTTGGTCTAGCCCCTTGATTATAAAAGTCATTGGCCAAATGAGAAGAATTCATAGCCGTATGATCTCTTTCTATAGGGAGATGGTTCATTACGATATTGCTTTCCTCTGAATCTTATAGTATAGTTTGTTCCTGGATTCCCATTTGAACCAGAAATCCTCTCCTTAGAAAGAAATCTGTTGGGCTTGGAATATACTCTCCAGAGTGCGCCGATTACCCTCAGTGGTTTTTGACCTATCCTTAGACAACCAGATACCTCTTCCCCATTCTTTCTGGAGATCGATGCTTCTAATGTGGGTATTGGGGCCAATCTCTCACAAAAATCTCATCAGGATCAATTCCATCCTTGCGCCTTTTTCTCAAGGAAATTTCTCCCGGCAGAAAAAAACTATGCCATAGGGGATAAAGAATTGTTTGCAATTAAAGCAGCCTTGGCTGAATGGCGGTATCTCCTCGAAGGGGCACGACATCTGGTCACAATTTTCACTGACCATAAGAATTTCTCCAAACCGCACAATGCTAAAACCCTAGACAGGCTCGCTGGTCTCTATTCTTTTCCCGCTTTGAGCTCCATATTACCTTCAAACCTGGAAACAAAAATAAAAGGGCTGATGCCCTCTCTCGTGCATTTTCTACTCATGAGCCCCCAGAGGAAGATCCTGATCGCCTTGTCTTGGACCCAAAATGTCTGGTCTCGGCCACCCAACTTAAGTCTCCTAAACCTCCTCCTGGGAAAAGTTTTGTCTCTCCGAATCTTCGCCACAAACTTCTGAAACATTATCATTCCACCATCTTCTCGGGACATACTGGCATCCGCAAAACCACTGAATTAATATCCAGGAACTATTGGTGGCCTAGCCTTATCTCTGACGTTAAGGACTTCGTTTCCTCTTGTAGCTCATTTCACCCCACTTCCTGGTCTACCTTCATCTCCAGTTTTAGCTTCCCATTTTGTCAATGAAATATTTCGCCTGCATGGCTGTCCTACCGAGATAGTATTAGACCAAGGGGTCCAATTTGTCTCCAAGTTCTGGAGGTCCCTCTGCAAGTTGTTGGGAGTCAAATCCGGATACCATCCTCAATCCAATGGACAGACCGAAAGGGTGAACCAGGATCTAGAAACCTTCATCAGAATGTTTTCTTCTGCCAACCAGGACAACTGGGTGGATCTTCTACCATGGGCCGAATTTGCCCACAACAACGCCTTTCATGAATCGACTTCTAAATCTCCATTCTTGGTGGTCTATGGACACCACCCCTCTCTTCCTAAATTCACACCTCTCCCATCCACCCAGGTTCCTGCGGCCAATTCTCTATACCGCAACTTTCTCTCTATTTGGAATCAAGTAAGATCCTGCCTTAAGAAGTCTTCTACTCGCTATAAACTGGCCGCAGATAAGAGACGAAGATTCCTTTCCACCTTCAAAATTGGCGATAGAGTGTGGCTCTCCACCAAGAATATTCGCCTTAAGTTTCCTTGTATGAAATTGGCTCCGCGATTTATTGGTCCATACAGTATCTCTGGAATCATTAACCCGGTTTGCTTCAAGTTACGCTTACCAGCCTCTCTCCGTATTGTGAATTCTTTCCATGTTTCCCTGTTAAAGCCTCTGAGGATTAATCGATTTTCATCTGTATCTCCCTCCACCGCTCCGGGAGCTCATCAAGAAGAGGAGTTCGAACTCAAACAAATCCTAGATTCCAAATACTATAAAGGTGGGCTTCGGTATCTGGTGGATTGGAAGGGCTTCGGTCCTGAAGAGCGCTCTTGGGTTCGTGCCTCCGACATTCACGCTCCCTATCTGTTGGAAAAATTTCATAAGAAGTTTCCCATGAAACCCCGCAGTAGACGTGCAGTGCCCGTTTTTAAAGGGGGGGTACTGTCACACGCTGGGTGATCGGGCAGCGCATCAGACACCCGGCAGACTTACCTGTCCTTGGCGCTCCGCTCCGTCCTGGGCGCTGCCATCTTGAAATCGGGTCTGCACATGTGCCCGCTGACTTCTTTAAAACCCCTTCTCTTCTCTCATTGGTGGATCCTAATGGCGCTCAGTTTAAAAGGCACTTCCTCCTTACCTAAGGTGCCTGTTCTTTGAGTCATTCCCTGATGATTAGAAGTGGCTTCGCTGTGTGTCCTGTGGTATCGGTTACCTTATTACCTCAAGAGCCGACGCTTCATCCGTGGTATCTTTTGCCTAAAGAGCTGACGCTTCATCCGTGTTATCTATTGCCTCAAGAGCTGACGCTTCATCCATGGTATCTTTTGCCTAAAGAGCTGACGCTCCATCCACTGCATCTATTTCTCCGGTACCGGCAGAGCTGTCGCTCTACATGCAGCTTCTACTACTCCTCCGTTGTCTGAAGAGCTGACCCTCTACAGTTGCTCTAAGCCTTCCCAAGGGCTTCCGTTCAGTACTCCTGGTGGGGGCCGCGACCTGCGAGTCAGACGCAGCTAAGACCATACTGCTTTGCGGCGGTTCCTGGTGAACACCGTCTCCTCGTTAGACTCCGCGCCCTGCCAGAAGTAGTGCCAAACTGTACGAACCCTAGGATTCGCTTCTTCAGCTTGACTCTTCCTGTGGAACCGTGACAATTGTTAGCAGTGACAGTTTGTCATACTTTTACTGTAGTTGGCCTACGTTAGTTTGCGTAGCGTAACTTGCGTGAAATCACTCTGTGCATGTCAAGAAAGTTGGTGCACGCATATGTGGCTAGGCAGACTTGCATGATTCTGGCACTTATACCTACCTGCACATGGAGAGGCGGGATGTGGGAGGGAAGGGATATTCTAATGTTAGCCAACCACTGTAGAGACGCGTTTAGCCAATTGCGGCTCATGCACAACCGCAGAAACTCGCTCATACTGCTGTTTATTGTATGATTCTGTATATGGGGGGAAATACACTATTTTTCCAGTCCTTATCTCTTTTTGGCGATGCCCACAAACCATTACTATTGGTGGGGTTGTCAAGATCAATTTGAGAGTAAGACACTCCATAGGAAGAAATTACAGCCTTTATATCACCTTAATCATGCACTTGTCAATGGTTAACTTATTAACCCACTTCAGTATATACAGATCACCTGTTTTGGCACAATTGTTAACTCAATATATACAGTAAACAATATTGAGCACCTCTTGAAAATAAGAGTATAATACTGAGTATTTCCAAAATACATTTATTACATTTAGTACAGTTAGGGGAATCACACAATTTTGATTTTATATAAACTCAGTGGGGAAAAATGTGTTCTGTGCAAAATGTACAGCTGGGATATCCTAATTGCAGGTTCTCAGAAACCTCACATGTGCTCTCCAATATGTCATTTCACTAATCATTTGACGATTGGCCAATGTCTGTTTCCCAGTAAAGTCTAGCTGACAAGGCTACCTTGGCAACTGTGTTCTCAAATAATATATTGCATGAATGAAAGTTTAGTTCTTTTTATACTTATACACCACTATAACAGATGCTTCCAAAATGATGTATTATCATAGGATAGTGACTGCAAATATTTCTGGAATTGACAATGTGGGAAATGATATTCAGACTGCAGTTCTTGGAATTTGATAAATTGCTCATCTGATACTGCTTGCTGTCAGTGGTGGAACTACTGCTAGATCAGCTCATGTGGCTGCTGTGGTACCTGGCGATGAGGGTAGCAGTTCTGTTCCATCTGCTATGGAAGTCCCCACTCTGCTCTTCAAAAGGGGCATCACTGTGCATGCACTTGGTCTCCGTGCATGTTAAGAACAACAGTGATGACCGGAGCGGAACGCTGGGTTACCCATTTTCCAATGGGTAATCGCAATTGAGTGTTACACCTTTGCTTGTATATCTCAGTGCTGCAATTAACTGAAACCCCTGTATCTTGGTAACCTCCACTAATGCAGTGTTGGACTATAGTGGGAGTTTTTAGTTAAATTTGAAAGATTTAGCAATGTCCATACATATGCCCAAGCCTTTAGTATCATGTCACAGGAATAGTGGCTTCCTCTGGTGCCATCTCTCTTATAACCATACCACCAGTTGAGTGGATCAAGACCAATATGTAATCAGTCTTGCCCCCGGGAAATAGTCTCTTCCTGAAACTACTCTAGCAGCTGCTGTCTTTGTCTTACTAATAAACATAAACAATGGTTAGGCATAGCAAGACATCCACTAATCTTGGCTCTTTGTACAATAGTAAGTCTAATTTGATCACATCTATACCTCTAAGTCAAGGTGGTAAATGTATTTCATAATATTTATTAACCTTTATTTATATAGCACCTACATATTATGAAAGGCTCATTACAGAGAATGTAATCATTTGCATTGGTTAAGTTTTTTTGAAAAAAAAATAGCTCAATATAATAGCTTAGGCATTAACAACATCATGAGCAAATTGACCTTGTCAGCTGCCGACCAACGACGTCTTATTTTTAACTCTCTTTTTATGAGTCTTTTTAAGGACACAGGGTCGTTCAACTTGAATGGAACATGAAGGCAACTCCAAGGCTTGAGTAACAGGAGACAAAGAAGATGGCATAGAAGAGATGCGGGAAGTGGTGTTAGTCAGTGCTGGAGCAGATTCTTTGATCACCGCCTCAGTAAAACGCTGTAAATCAGATAGGATAGAGTCTTTGGTCTCAATAAAGGGATTTGCCCATTCAAATGCCCTTCCTCTAAAATTGGATAGCAAGAAGAGTACTTACTTATATTGGTTGTCCAAGAGACTGAGTACAGAGGGAACATAGGATAGGCAGAATTTTACAAGCGCAGGAGGAGGAGATTCAATTACAGAAGAAGAGTTAGCAGTCTTGGCAACTTTAGTTGATGGGGTAACAGGAACCTTGGGGGGGGATTTAGATTGGTTCAGACTGGGCGGACAACTTGACAGGAGGCCCGGACTGGGCAGGTGACTTGCAAGGAGCCTGCGATGTTGTTCACCGAGATATCAAAGAATCATTTCATCATTTCATCATTCACCATGAATGATGTAATTTTCAGAGATTCAATCTCATCAGGCTCAGTACCAAGGGATTGGCGAATAGCAGATGTGGTGCCGTTGTTTAAAAAGGGGACGAGATCACAACCAGAGAATTATAGACCTGTAAGCCTGACATCAATAGTGGGGAAACTACTGGAAGGTATTTTAAGGGACAGTATTCAGGATTACTTGGTACGCAATAAAATTATTAGTGGGAATCAACATGGATTTGTGAGGGATAGGTCATGTCAAACTAATCTAATTAGTTTCTACGAGGAAGTTAGTGGGAACTTAGACCAGGGCAGGACAGTAGATGTGGTCTACTTAGATTTTGCAAAGGCCTTTGATACAGTGCCACACAAGAGGTTGGTTTACAAAATAAGGGAACTGGGTCTAGAAATCAAAATTTGTACTTGGATCGAAAACTGGTTAGAGAATAGGGAACAGAGAGTTGTGATAAATGGAACATTTTCTAATTGGTCAAAGGTCTTAAGTGGAGTTCCTCAAGGTTCCGTGCTGGGACCACTCCTTTTTAATATATTTATTAATGACCTTGGTGATGGTTTAGAGAGTAAAGTTTCTATTTTTGCAGATGACACTAAACTCTGTAAGGTAATAAAATCAGAGCAAGATGTAGCTTCTCTACAGAGGGACTTAAATAAACTGGAGGATTGGGCGGCTAAATGGAATATGAGGTTTAACACAGATAAATGTAAGGTTATGCATTCAGGGATCAAAAACAAGAACGCAATCTATAAATTAAATGGAATTAATTTGGGAGAATCTATAATGGAAAAGGATTTGGGAGTGCTCGTAGACAGTAGACTTAGCAATAGTGCTCAATGTCAAGCAGCAGCTGCAAGGGCAAACAAAGTATTGGCATGCATAAAAAGGGGCATAGATGCAAGGGAAGACAGTGTAATTTTGCCACTGTATAAATCATTGGTAAGACCTCATCTTGAATATGCAGTACAGTTCTGGGCACCACTCTATAAAAAAAAAAAAGATAATTTGGAACTAGAAAGGGTTCAGAGAAGGGCGACAAAATTGATAAAGGGTATGGAGTCATTAAGTTATGAGGAAAGGTTAGCCAGTTTAGGCATGTTTACTTTAGAAAAGAGGCGTCTAAGGGGAGATATGATTACTATGTACAAATACATTAGGGGTCAATACAGAGAGCTTTCATGGGAACTTTTTACCCCAAGGACCATACACAGGACACGTGGTCATCCCCTAAGGTTAGAGGAGAGGAAATTTCACAACCAGCAAAGGAAGGGGTTCTTTACAGTAAGGGCAGTCAAGATATGGAATTCATTGCCAGGGAAGGTTGTGATGGCAGATTCAATAGATATGTTTAAGAAAGGGTTAGACAAATTTTTAGCGGAAAGGTGTATCCAGGGATACGACCGTTAATTTAAAATAAAGGATAGTAGTGGATATAGGGTAAAAATTGGATTGCAATATTGAGTCTGGGGGGATTTTCAAAATTGAAACAGATGGGCGGTTGCCTACTCTGGATTAATTTCAAATATAAGTGCAGGATCGCAGGAGATCCAAAATAGGTTGAACTTGATGGACTGGTGTCTTTTTTCAACCTCATCAACTATGTTACTATGTTAATGATAAATGATGAATGATGAAAAATGAAATGAATGATGAATGATAAATGATGAAATGAATGATGAATGATGAATTATGAATGATGAAATGAATGATGAAATGAATGATGAATGATGAATGATGAAAAGAATGATGAATGATGAAATGAATGAAGAATGATTAAATGAATGATGAATGATAAATGATGAATGATGAAATGAATGATAAATGATGAAATGAATGATGAATGATGAACAATGAATGATGAATGATGAAATGAATGATGAATGATGAAATGAATGATGAATGATGAAATGAATGATGAAATATTGATGAATGATGAAATGAATGATGAATGATGAATGATTAAATGAATGAAGAATGATGAAATGAATGATGAATGCTGAATGATGAAATGAATGCTGAATGCTGAATGATGAAATGAATGATAAATGATGAATGATGAATGATGAAATGAATGATAAATGATGAATGATGAAATGAATGATGAATGATGAAATGAATGATGAATGATGAATGATGAATGAGGAATGATGAACGATGAAATGAATGATGAATGATTAAATGAAAATTGAATGATGAATAATGAAAGATGAAATGAATGATAAATGATGAATTATGAATGATGAAATGAATGATGAATGATGAAATGAATAATGAATCATGAAATGAATCATGAATCATGAAATGAATGATGAATGATGAAATGAATGATGAATGATGAATGATGAATGATGAAAGATGAAATGAATGATGAATGATGAATGATGAAATGAATGATGAATGATGAAAGATGAATGATGAAATGAATGATGAATGATGAAAAAAATGATGAATGATGAATGATGAAATGAATGATGAAATTAATGATGAATGATGAATGATGAAATGAATGATGAAATGAATGATGAATGAAGAATGATTAAATGAATGATAAATGATGAATGATGAAAGGAATGATGAATGATGAAATGAATGATGAATGATGAAATGAAAGATGAATGATGAATGATGAATGATGAAATAAATGATTAAATGAATGATGAATGAAGAATGATTAAATGAATGATAAATGATGAATGATGAAATGAATGATGAATGATGAATGATGAAATGAATGATGAATGCTGAATGATGAAATGAAAGATGAACTATGAATGATGAAATGAATGATAAATGATGAAATGAATAATGAATGATGAATGATGAATGCTTAAATGAATGATGAATGATGAATTATAAATGATGAATTATGAAATGAATAATGAATGCTGAATGATGAAATGAATGCTTAATGATGAATTATGAAATAAATGATGAATGAAGAATGATGAATGATGAAATGAATGATGAAATGAATGATCAATGATGAAATTAATAATGATTGATGAATAATGAAATGAATGATGAATGATGAAATGAATGATGAATGATTAAATGTATGTTGAAAGATGAATGATGAATGATGAAAGATAAAAGAATGATAAATGATGAATTATGAATGATGAAATGAATGATGAATGATGAAATGAATGATGAATCATGAAATGAATCATGAATGATGAAATTAATGATGAATGATGAATGATGAAATGAATGATGAAATGAATGATGAATGATGAATTATGAATGATGAGTGATGAAATGCATGATGAATGATGAAAGATGAAATGAATGATCAATGATGAATTATGAAAGATGAAATGAATGATGAATGATAAATGATGAATGATGAAATGAATGATGAATGATGAAATAAATGATGAATGATGAAATGACTAATGAATGATGAAAGACGAAATGAATGATAAATGATGAATGATGAAATTAATGATGAATGATGAAAGATGAAATGAATTATGAATGAAGCATGATGAAATGAATGATGAATGATGAAATGAATGATAAATGATGAATGTGGAAATGAAGGATGAAATGAATGATGAAATGAATGATGAATGATGAATGATGAAATGAATGATGAATGATGAATGATGAAATAAATGATGAATGATGAATAATGAAATGAATGATGAATGATGAAATGAATAATGAAATTAATGATGAATGATGAAAGATGAAATGAATGATCAATGATGAATTATGAATGATGAAATAAATGATGAATGATGAATGATGAAATGAATGATGAATGATGAAATGAATGATGAATAATGAATCATGAAATGAATGCTGAATGATGAATGATAAAATGAATGATGAATGATGAATGATGAATGATTAAATGAATGATGAATGATGAAATAAATGATAAATGATGAATGATGAAATGAATGATGGATGATGAAATGAATGATAAATTATGAATGATGAATGATGAAATGAATGATGAATGATGAATGATGAAATTAATGATGAATGATAAATGATGAATGATGAAATGAATGATGAATGATGAAATGAATGCTGAATGATGAATGAAGAATGATAAATGATGAAATGAATGATGAATCATGAAATGAATGATGAATCATGAAATAATTCATGAATCTTGAATTGAATCATGAATTATGAATCATAAAATGAATCATGAATCATGAATTGAATCATGAATCATAAATTGAATCATGACATGAATCATGAAGTGAATCGTGAATCATGAATTGAATCATGAATCATGAATTGAATCATAAATCATGAAATGAATCATGAATTTAATCATGAATTATGAATTGAATCATGAATCATGAATTATGAATTGAATCATGAATCATGAATCATGAAATGAATCATGAATTGAATCATGAATTGAATCATGAATTGAATCATGAATCATGAATCATGAATTAAATCATGAATCATGAATCATGAAATGAATCATAAATTGAATCATGAATTGAATCATGAATCATGAATCATAAATTGAATCATAATTCATGAATCATAAAATGAATCATTAATCATGAATCGAATCATAAATCATGAATTGAATCATGAATCATGAATAATGAAATGAATCATGAAATGAATAATGAATCATGAAATGAATAATGAATCATGAATTGAATCATGAATCATGATCTGAATTATGAATTGAATCATGAATCATGAATTGAATCTTGAATTGAATCATGAATCGTGAATCATGAATTGAATCATGAATCATAAATTGAATCATGAATCATGAATTATGAAATAAATAATGAATTGAATCATGAATTGAATCATAAATCACGAATTGAATCATGAATTGAATCATGAATCATGAATCGAATCATGAATCTTGAATCATGAATCATGAATTTAATCATAAATCATGTAATGAATCATGAATCATGAATTTAATCATAAATCATGAAATGAATCATGAATCATAAATCATAAATTGAATCATGAATCATGAATCATGAAATGAATCATGAATTGAATCATGAATCATGAATCATGAAATGAATCATGATTCAATCATGAATCATGATTGAATCATGAATCATGAATTGAATCATGAATTGAATCATGAATCATGAAATAAATCATGAATTGAATCATGAATTGAATCATGAATCACAAATTGAATCATGAATTGAATCATAATTCGAATCATTGAATCATGACATGAATCATGAAGTGAATCGTGAATCATGAATTGAATCATGAATCATGAATTGAATCATAAATCATGAAATGAATCATGAATCATGAATTTAATCATGAATTATGAATTGAATCATGAATCATGAATCATGAATTATGAATTGAATCATGAATCATGAATCATGAAATGAATCATGAATTGAATCATGAATTGAATCATGAATTGAATCATGAATCATGAATCATGAATTAAATCATGAATCATGAATCATGAAATGAATCATAAATTGAATCATGAATTGAATCATGAATCATGAATCATAAATTGAATCATAATTCATGAATCATAAAATGAATCATTAATCATGAATCGAATCATAAATCATGAATTGAATCATGAATCATGAATAATGAAATGAATCATGAAATGAATAATGAATCATGAATTGAATCATGAATCATGATCTGAATTATGAATTGAATCATGAATCATGAATTGAATCTTGAATTGAATCATGAATCGTGAATCATGAATTGAATCATGAATCATAAATTGAATCATGAATCATGAATTATGAAATAAATAATGAATTGAATCATGAATTGAATCATAAATCACGAATTGAATCATGAATTGAATCATGAATCATGAATCGAATCATGAATCTTGAATCATGAATCATGAATTTAATCATAAATCATGTAATGAATCATGAATCATGAATTTAATCATAAATCATGAAATGAATCATGAATCATAAATCATAAATTGAATCATGAATCATGAAATGAATCATGAATTGAATCATGAATCATGAATCATGAAATGAATCATGATTGAATCATGAATCATGATTGAATCATGAATCATGAATTGAATCATGAATTGAATCATGAATCATGAAATAAATCATGAATTGAATCATGAATTGAATCATGAATCACAAATTGAATCATGAATCATGAATTGAATCATGAATCGAATCATGAATCTTGAATCATGAATCATGAATTTAATCATAAATCATAAATCATGAATTTAATCATAAATCATGAATCATGAATCATAAATTGAATCATGAATTGAATCATGAATCATGAATTGAATCATAAATCATGAATCATGAATTTAATCAAGAATCATGAAATGAATCATGAATCATGAATTGAATCATGAATCATAAATTGAATCATAAATTGAATCATGAACTGAATAATAATTCATGAATTTAATCATGAATCATGAATCATGAATTTAATCATGAATCATGAAATAAATCATGAATCAAATCATGAATTGAATCATGAATTGAATCATGAATCATGAATTGAATCATGAATCATCAATCATCAATCATGAATTGAATCATAAATCATGAATTGAATCATGAATCATGAATCATGAAATTAATCATGAATCATGAATTGAATCATGAATCATGAAATGAATCACGAATCATGAATTGAATCATGAATCATGAATTAAATCATGAATTGAATTATGAATCATGAATCATGAAATGAATCATGAAATGAATCATGAATTGAATCATGAATCATGAATCATGAATTGAATCATGAATCATGAATCATGAAATGAATCATGAATCATGAATTGAATCATGAAATGAATCATGAATGATGAATTAAATGATGAATTGAATCATGAATCATGAATCATGAATTGAATCATGAAATAAATCATGAATCATGAATCGAATCATGAATCATGAATTGAATCATGAATCATGAATCATGAATTGAATCATGAATCATGAAATGAATCATGAATTGTATCATAAATTGAATCATGAATCATGAAATGAATCATGAATCATGAATTGAATCATGAATTGAATCATGAATCATGAATTGAATCATGAATCATGAATTGATTCATGAATTGAATCATGAATCATGAATTAAATCATTAATTGAATCATAATCTGAATCATGAATCATGAATTGAATCATTAATTAAATCATGAATCATGAATCATGAATTGAATCATGAAATAAATCAGGAATCATGAAATAAATCATGAATCATGAAATAAATCATGAATTGAATCATGAATCATAAATGATGAATCAAGAAATAAATCATAAATCATGAATTGAATCATGAATCATGAAGTGAATCATAAATCGAATCATGAATCATGAATCATGAATTGAATCATGAATCATGAATTGAATCATGAATCATGAAATGAATCATGAATTGTATCATGAATTGAATTATGAATCATGTAATGAATCATGAATTGAATCATGAATTGAATCATGAATTGAATCATGAATCATGAATTGAATCATGAATCATGAATTGAATCATGAATCATGAATTGAATCATAAATCATGAATTAAATCATGAATTGAATCATGAATTGAATCATGAATCATGAAATGAATCATGAAATGAATCATAAATCATGAATTGAATCATGAATTGAATCAAGAATCATGAATGATGAATCATGAATTGAATCATGAATCATGAATGATGAATCATGAATTGAATCATGAAATAAATCATGAATTGAATCATAAATCATGAAATGAATCATGAAATGAATCATGAATTGAATCATGAAATGAAATATGAATCATGAATTGATTGATGAATTGAATCATGAATCATGAATGATGAATCATGAATTGAATCATGAAATGAAATATGAATCATGAATTGAATGATGAATTGAATCATGAATCATGAAGTGAATCATAAATCGAATCATGAATCATGAATCATGAATTGAATCATTAATCATGAATTGAATCATGAATCATAAATCGAATCATGAATTAAATCATGAATTGAATCATAAATTATGAAATGAATCATAAAATGAATCATGAATTGAATCATGAAATGAAATATGAATCATGAATTGATTGATGAATTGAATCATGAATCATGAATGATGAATCATGAATTGAATCATGAAATGAAATATGAATCATGAATTGAATGATGAATTGAATCATGAATCATGAAGTGAATCATAAATCGAATCATGAATCATGAATCATGAATTGAATCATTAATCATGAATTGAATCATGAATCATAAATCGAATCATGAATTAAATCATGAATTGAATCATAAATTATGAAATGAATCATAAAATGAATCATGAATTGAATCATGAAATGAATCATGAATCATGAATTGAATGATGAATTGAATCATGAATCATGAATGATGAATCATGAATTGAATTTCGAAATAAATCATGAATCATGAATTGAATCATGAATCATGAAGTGAATCATAAATCGAATCATGAATCATGAATCATGAATTGAATCATCAATCATAAATTGAATCATGAATCATGAATTGAATCATGAATCATGAATCATGAATTATGAAATAAATCATGAATTGAATGATGAATTGAATCATGAATCATGAATTGAATCATGAATCATGAATCGAATCATGAATCTTGAATCATGAATCATGAATTTAATCATAAATCATAAAATGAATCATGAATCATGAATCGTAAATTGAATCATGAATCATGAATCATGAAATGAATCATGAATCATGAAACATGAAATGAATCATGATAGAATCATGAATCATGAATTGAATCATAAATCATGAATTGAATCATGAATTGAATCATGAATTGAATCATGAATCATGAAATGAATCATGAATCATGAATCATAAATTGAATCATGAATTGAATCATAATTCATATATTGAATCATGAATCATGAATCATGAATTTAATCAAGAATCATGAAATGAATCATGAATCATGAATTGAATCATGAATCATAAATTGAATCATGAATTGAATCATGAATCATGAATTTAATCATGAATCATGAATTGAATCATAAATCATGAATCATGAATTGAATCATGAATCATGAATCATGAAATGAATCATGAATTGTATCATAAATTGAATCATGAATCATGAAATGAATCATGAATCATGAATTGAATCATGAATTGAATCATGAATCATGAATTGAATTATGAATCATGAATTGAATCATGAATCATGAATTAAATCATTAATTGAATCATAATCTGAATCATGAATCATGAATTGAATCATTAATTAAATCATGAATCATGAATCATGAATCATGAAATGAATCATGAAATGAATCATGAATTAAATCATGAATCATGAATCATGAAATGAATCATGAAATGAATCATGAAATGAATCATGAATTAAATCATGAATCATGAATCATGAAATGAATCATGAAATGAATCATGAATGATGAATTGAATGATGAATTGAATCATGAATCATAAATGATGAATCATGAATTGAATCATGAAATAAATCATAAATCATGAATTGAATCATGAATCATGAAGTGAATCATAAATCGAATCATGAATCATGAATTATGAATTGAATCATGAATCATGAATCATGTAATGAATCATGAATTGAAGCATGAATTGAATCATGAATCATGAATTGAATCATGAATCATGAATTGAATCATGAATCATGAATTGAATCATAAATCATGAATTGAATCATGAATTGAATCATGAATCATGAATGATGAATCATGAATTGAATCATTAAATAAATCATGAATCATGAAATGAATCATGAATTGAATCATGAATTGAATCATAAATCATGAAATGAATCATGAAATGAATCATGAATCATGAATTGAATCATGAAATGAAATATGAATCATGAATTGAATGATGAATTGAATAATGAATCATGAATGATGAATCATGAATTGAATCATGAAATAAAATATGAATCATGAATTGAATGATGAATTGAATCATGAATCATGAATGATGAATCATGAATTGAATCATGAAATAAATTATGAATCAAGAATTGAATCATGAATCATGAAGTGAATCATAAATCGAATCATGAATCATGAATCATGAATTGAATCATGAATCATGAAGTGAATCATTAATCATGAAATAAATCATGAATCATGAAATGAATCATGAATTAAATCATGGATTGAATCATGAATCATGAAATGAATCATGAAATGAATCATGAATCATGAATTGAATCATGAAATGAATCATGAATCATGAATTGAATGATGAATTGAATCATGAATCATGAATGATGAATCATGAATTAAAATATGAAATAAATCATGAATCATGAATTGAATCATGAATCATGAAGTAAATCATAAATCGAATCATGAATCATGAATCATGAATGATGAATCATGAATTAAAATATGAAATAAATCATGAATCATGAATTGAATCATGAATCATGAAGTAAATCATAAATCGAATCATGAATCATGAATTGAATCATGAATCATGAATTTAATCATGAATCATGAATTGAATCATGAATCATGAATCATGAATTATGAAATAAATCATGAATTGAATGATGAATTGAATCATGAATCATGAATTGAATCATGAATTGAATCATGAATCATGAATTTAATCATGAATCATGAATTTAATCATGAATCATGAAATGAATCATGAATCATAAAATGAATCATGAATTGAATCATGAATTGAATCATGAATCATGAATTTAATCATGAATCATGATTCATGAATCATGAATTGAATCATAAATCATGAATTGAATCATGAATTGAATCATGAATCATGAATTTAATCATGAATCATGATTCATGAATCATGAATTGAATCATAAATCATGAATTGAATCATGAATCATGAATCATGAATTGAATCATGAATCATGAAATGAATCATGAATGATGAATTGAATCATGAAATGAATCATGAATGATGAATTGAATGATGAATTGAATCATGAATCATGAATGATGAATCATGAATTGAATCATGAAATAAATCATGAATCATGAATCGAATCATGAATCATGAATTGAATCATGAATCATGAATCATGAATTGAATCATAAATCATGAATCATGAAATGAATCATGAATTGTATCATAAATTGAATCATGAATCATGAAATGAATCATGAATCATGAATTGAATCATGAATTGAATCATGAATCATGAATTGAATTATGAATCATAAATTGAATCATGAATCATGAATTAAATCATTAATTGAATCATAATCTGAATCATGAATCATGAATTGAATCATTAATTAACTCATGAATCATGAATCATGAATCATGAATTGAATCATGAAATAAATCATGAATCATGAAATAAATCATGAATCATGAAATAAATCATGAATTGAATCATGAATTAAATCATGAATCATGAATCATGAAATGAATCATGAATCATGAATTGAATCATAAATCATAAATTGAATCATGAATTGAATCATGAATTGAATCATGAATCATGATCTGAATTATGAATTGAATCATGAATCATGAATTGAATCTTGAATTGAATCATGAATCGTGAATCATGAATTGAATCATGAATCATAAATTGAATCATGAATCATGAATTATGAAATAAATAATGAATTGAATCATGAATTGCATCATAAATCACGAATTGAATCATGAATTGAATCATGAATCATGAATCGAATCATGAATCTTGAATCATGAATCATGAATTTAATCATAAATCATGTAATGAATCATGAATCATGAATTTAATCATAAATCATGAAATGAATCATGAATCATAAATCATAAATTGAATCATGAATCATGAAATGAATCATGAATTGAATCATGAATCATGAATCATGAAATGAATCATGATTGAATCATGAATCATGATTGAATCATGAATCATGAATTGAATCATGAATTGAATCATGAATCATGAAATAAATCATGAATTGAATCATGAATTGAATCATGAATCACAAATTGAATCATGAATCATGAATTGAATCATGAATCGAATCATGAATCTTGAATCATGAATCATGACTTTAATCATAAAACATGAATCATGAATTTAATCATAAATCATGAATTGAATCATGAATCATGAATCATAAATTGAATCATGAATTGAATCATGAATCATGAATTGAATCATAAATCATGAATCATGAATTTAATCAAGAATCATGAAATGAATCATGAATCATGAATTGAATCATGAATCATAAATTGAATCATAAATTGAATCATGAACTGAATAATAATTAATGAATTTAATCATGAAGCATGAATCATGAATTTAATCATGAATCATGAAATAAATCATGAATCAAATCATGAATTGAATCATGAATTGAATCATGAATCATGAATTGAATCATGAATCATCAATCATCAATCATGAATTGAATCATAAATCATGAATTGAATCATGAATCATGAATCATGAAATTAATCATGAATCATGAATTGAATCATGAATCATGAATCGAATCACGAATCATGAATTGAATCATGAATCATGAATTAAATCATGAATTGAATCATGAATCATGAATCATGAAATGAATCATGAAATGAATCATGAATTGAATCATGAATCATGAATCATGAATTGAATCATGAATCATGAATCATGAAATGAATCATGAATCATGAATTGAATCATGAAACGAATCATGAATGATGAATTAAATGATGAATTGAATCATGAATCATGAATCATGAATCATGAATTGAATCATGAAATAAATCATGAATCATGAATCGAATCATGAATCATGAATTGAATCATGAATCATGAATCATGAATTGAATCATGAATCATGAATCATGAAATAAATCATGAATTGTATCATAAATTGAATCATGAATCATGAAATGAATCATGAATCATGAATTGAATCATGAATTGAATCATGAATCATGAATTGAATCATGAATCATGAATTGATTCATGAATTGAATCATGAATCATGAATTAAATCATTAATTGAATAATAATCTGAATCATGAATCATGAATTGAATCATTAATTAAATCATGAATCATGAATCATGAATCATGAATTGAATCATGAAATAAATCAGGAATCATGAAATAAATCATGAATCATGAAATAAATCATGAATTGAATCATGAATTAAATCATGAATCATGAATCATGAAATGAATCATGAATCAGGAATTGAATCATGAATCATGAATTGAATCATGAAATGAATCATGAATGATGAATTGAATGATGAATTGAATCATGAATCATAAATGATGAATCATGAATTGAATCAAGAAATAAATCATAAATCATGAATTGAATCATGAATCATGAAGTGAATCATAAATCGAATCATGAATCATGAATTGAATCATGAATCATGAATTGAATCATGAATCATGAAATGAATCATGAATTGTATCATGAATTGAATTATGAATCATGTAATGAATCATGAATTGAATCATGAATTGAATCATGAATCATGAATTGAATCATGAATCATGAATTGAATCATGAATCATGAATTGAATCATAAATCATGAATTAAATCATGAATTGAATCATGAATTGAATCATGAATCATGAAATGAATCATGAAATGAATCATAAATCATGAATTGAATCATGAATTGAATCATGAATCATGAATGATGAATCATGAATTGAATCATGAATCATGAATGATGAATGATGAATTGAATCATGAAATAAATCATGAATCATGAAATGAATCATGAATTAAATCATGAATTGAATCATAAATCATGAAATGAATCATGAAATGAATCATGAATTGAATCATGAAATGAAATATGAATCATGAATTTATTGATGAATTGAATCATGAATCATGAATCATGAATCATGAAATGAATCATGAATTGAATCATGAATCATGAATCATGAATTTAATAATAAATCATGAATTGAATCATGAATCATGAATCATAAATTGAATCATGAATTGAATCATGAATCATGAATTGAATCATAAATCATGAATCATGAATTTAATCAAGAATCATGAAATGAATCATGAATCATGAATTGAATCATGAATCATAAATTGAATCATAAATTGAATCATGAACTGAATAATAATTCATGAATTTAATCATGAATCATGAATTTAATCATGAATCATGAAATAAATCATGAATCAAATCATGAATTGAATCATGAATTGAATCATGAATCATGAATTGAATCATGAATCATCAATCATCAATCATAAATTGAATCATAAATCATGAATTGAATCATGAATCATGAAATTAATCATGAATCATGAATTGAATCATGAATCATGAATCGAATCACGAATCATGAATTGAATCATGAATCATGAATTAAATCATGAATTGAATCATGAATCATGAATCATGAAATGAATCATGAAATGAATCATGAATTGAATCATGAATCATGAATTGAATCATGAATCATGAATCATGAAATGAATCATGAATCATGAATTGAATCATGAAATGAATCATGAATGATGAATTAACTGATGAATTGAATCATGAATCATGAATCATGAATCATGAATTGAATCATGAAATAAATCATGAATCATGAATCGAATCATGAATCATGAATTGAATCATGAATCATGAATCATGAATTGAATCATGAATCATGAATCATGAAATGAATCATGAATTGTATCTTAAATTGAATCATGAATCATGAATTGAATCATGAATTGAATCATGAATCATGAATTGAATCATGAATCATGAATTGATTCATGAATTGAATCATGAATCATGAATTGAATCATTAATTAAATCATGAATCATGAATCATGAATTGAATCATGAAATAAATCAGGAATCATGAAATAAATCATGAATCATGAAATAAATCATGAATTGAATCATGAATTAAATCATGAATCATGAATCATGAAATGAATCATGAATCAGGAATTGAATCATGAATCATGAATTGAATCATGAAATGAATCATGAATGATGAATTGAATGATGAATTGAATCATGAATCATAAATGATGAATCATGAATTGAATCAAGAAATAAATCATAAATCATGAATTGAATCATGAATCATGAAGTGAATCATAAATCGAATCATGAATCATGAATTATGAATTGAATCATGAATCATGAATTGAATCATGAATCATGAAATGAATCATGAATTGTATCATGAATTGAATTATGAATCATGTAATGAATCATGAATTGAATCATGAATTGAATCATGAATCATGAATTGAATCATGAATCATGAATTGAATCATGAATCATGAATTGAATCATGAATCATGAATTGAATCATAAATCATGAATTAAATCATGAATTGAATCATGAATTGAATCATGAATCATGAAATGAATCATGAAATGAATCATAAATCATGAATTGAATCATGAATTGAATCATGAATCATGAATGATGAATCATGAATTGAATCATGAATCATGAATGATGAATCATGAATTGAATCATGAAATAAATCATGAATCATGAAATGAATCATGAATTAAATCATGAATTGAATCATAAATCATGAAATGAATCATGAAATGAATCATGAATTGAATCATGAAATGAAATATGAATCATGAATTGATTGATGAATTGAATCATGAATCATGAATCATGAAATGAATCATGAAATGAATCATGAATTGAATCATGAATCATGAATTGAATCATGAATCATGAATTGAATCATGAATCATGAATTGAATCATGAATCATGAAATGAATCATGAATTGTATCATGAATTGAATTATGAATCATGTAATGAATCATGAATTGAATCATGAATTGAATCATGAATCATGAATTGAATCATGAATCATGAATTGAATCATGAATCATGAATTGAATCATAAATCATGAATTAAATCATGAATTGAATCATGAATTGAATCATGAATCATGAAATGAATCATGAAATGAATCATAAATCATGAATTGAATCATGAATTGAATCATGAATCATGAATGATGAATCATGAATTGAATCATGAATCATGAATGATGAATCATGAATTGAATCATGAAATAAATCATGAATCATGAAATGAATCATGAATTAAATCATGAATTGAATCATAAATCATGAAATGAATCATGAATTGAATCATGAAATGAAATATGAATCATGAATTGATTGATGAATTGAATCATGAATCATGAATCATGAATCATGAAATGAATCATGAAATGAATCATGAATTGAATCATGAATCATGAATTGAATCATGAATCATGAATCATGAAATGAATCATGAATCATGAATTGAATCATGAAATGAATCATGAATGATGAATTAAATGATGAATTGAATCATGAATCATGAATCATGAATCATGAATTGAATCATGAAATAAATCATGAATCATGAATCGAATCATGAATCATGAATTGAATCATGAATCATGAATCATGAATTGAATCATGAATCATGAATCATGAAATGAATCATGAATTGTATCATAAATTGAATCATGAATCATGAAATGAATCATGAATCATGAATTGAATCATGAATTGAATCATGAATCATGAATTGAATCATGAATCATGAATTGAATCATTAATTAAATCATGAATCATGAATCATGAATCATGAATTGAATCATGAAATAAATCAGGAATCATGAAATAAATCATGAATCATGAAATAAATCATGAATTGAATCATGAATTAAATCATGAATCATGAATCATGAAATGAATCATGAATCAGGAATTGAATCATGAATCATGAATTGAATCATGAAATGAATCATGAATGATGAATTGAATGATGAATTGAATCATGAATCATAATTGATGAATCATGAATTGAATCAAGAAATAAATCATAAATCATGAATTGAATCATGAATCATGAAGTGAATCATAAATCGAATCATGAATCATGAATCATGAATTGAATCATGAATCATGAAATGAATCATGAATTGTATCATGAATTGAATTATGAATCATGTAATGAATCATGAATTGAATCATGAATTGAATCATGAATCATGAATTGAATCATGAATCATGAATTGAATCATTAATTAAATCATGAATCATGAATCATGAATTGAATCATGAAATAAATCAGGAATCATGAAATAAATCATGAATCATGAAATAAATCATGAATTGAATCATGAATTAAATCATGAATCATGAATCATGAAATGAATCATGAATCAGGAATTGAATCATGAATCATGAATTGAATCATGAAATGAATCATGAATGATGAATTGAATGATGAATTGAATCATGAATCATAAATGATGAATCATGAATTGAATCAAGAAATAAATCATAAATCATGAATTGAATCATGAATCATGAAGTGAATCATAAATCGAATCATGAATCATGAATTATGAATTGAATCATGAATCATGAATTGAATCATGAATCATGAAATGAATCATGAATTGTATCATGAATTGAATTATGAATCATGTAATGAATCATGAATTGAATCATGAATTGAATCATGAATCATGAATTGAATCATGAATCATGAATTGAATCATGAATCATGAATTGAATCATGAATCATGAATTGAATCATAAATCATGAATTAAATCATGAATTGAATCATGAATTGAATCATGAATCATGAAATGAATCATGAAATGAATCATAAATCATGAATTGAATCATGAATTGAATCATGAATCATGAATGATGAATCATGAATTGAATCATGAATCATGAATGATGAATCATGAATTGAATCATGAAATAAATCATGAATCATGAAATGAATCATGAATTAAATCATGAATTGAATCATAAATCATGAAATGAATCATGAAATGAATCATGAATTGAATCATGAAATGAAATATGAATCATGAATTGATTGATGAATTGAATCATGAATCATGAATCATGAAATGAATCATGAAATGAATCATGAATTGAATCATGAATCATGAATTGAATCATGAATCATGAATCATGAATTGAATCATGAATCATGAATTGAATCATGAATCATGAAATGAATCATGAATTGTATCATGAATTGAATTATGAATCATGTAATGAATCATGAATTGAATCATGAATTGAATCATGAATCATGAATTGAATCATGAATCATGAATTGAATCATGAATCATGAATTGAATCATAAATCATGAATTAAATCATGAATTGAATCATGAATTGAATCATGAATCATGAAATGAATCATGAAATGAATCATAAATCATGAATTGAATCATGAATTGAATCATGAATCATGAATGATGAATCATGAATTGAATCATGAATCATGAATGATGAATCATGAATTGAATCATGAAATAAATCATGAATCATGAAATGAATCATGAATTAAATCATGAATTGAATCATAAATCATGAAATGAATCATGAATTGAATCATGAAATGAAATATGAATCATGAATTGATTGATGAATTGAATCATGAATCATGAATCATGAATCATGAAATGAATCATGAAATGAATCATGAATTGATTCATGAATCATGAATTGAATCATGAATCATGAATCATGAAATGAATCATGAATCATGAATTGAATCATGAAATGAATCATGAATGATGAATTAAATGATGAATTGAATCATGAATCATGAATCATGAATCATGAATTGAATCATGAAATAAATCATGAATCATGAATCGAATCATGAATCATGAATTGAATCATGAATCATGAATCATGAATTGAATCATGAATCATGAATCATGAAATGAATCATGAATTGTATCATAAATTGAATCATGAATCATGAAATGAATCATGAATCATGAATTGAATCATGAATTGAATCATGAATCATGAATTGAATCATGAATCATGAATTGAATCATTAATTAAATCATGAATCATGAATCATGAATCATGAATTGAATCATGAAATAAATCAGGAATCATGAAATAAATCATGAATCATGAAATAAATCATGAATTGAATCATGAATTAAATCATGAATCATGAATCATGAAATGAATCATGAATCAGGAATTGAATCATGAATCATGAATTGAATCATGAAATGAATCATGAATGATGAATTGAATGATGAATTGAATCATGAATCATAATTGATGAATCATGAATTGAATCAAGAAATAAATCATAAATCATGAATTGAATCATGAATCATGAAGTGAATCATAAATCGAATCATGAATCATGAATCATGAATTGAATCATGAATCATGAAATGAATCATGAATTGTATCATGAATTGAATTATGAATCATGTAATGAATCATGAATTGAATCATGAATTGAATCATGAATCATGAATTGAATCATGAATCATGAATCATGAATTGAATCATGAATAATGAATTGAATCATAAATCATGAATTAAATCATGAATTGAATCATGAATTGAATCATGAATCATGAAATGAATCATGAAATGAATCATAAATCATGAATTGAATCATGAATCATGAATGATGAATCATGAATTGAATCATGAATCATGAATGATGAATCATGAATTGAATCATGAAATAAATCATGAATCATGAAATGAATCATGAATTAAATCATGAATTGAATCATAAATCATGAAATGAATCATGAAATGAATCATGAATTGAATCATGAAATGAAATATGAATCATGAATTGATTGATGAATTGAATCATGAATCATGAATGATGAATCATGAATTGAATCATGAATTGAATCATTAATCATGAATTGAATCATGAATCATAAATCGAATCATGAATTAAATCATGAATTGAATCATAAATTATGAAATGAATCATAAAATGAATCATGAATTGAATCATGAAATGAATCATGAATCATGAATTGAATGATGAATTGAATCATGAATCATGAATGATGAATCATGAATTGAATTTCGAAATAAATCATGAATCATGAATTGAATCATGAATCATGAAGTGAATCATAAATCGAATCATGAATCATGAATCATGAATTGAATCATGAATCATGAATTGAATCATGAATCATGAATTGAATCATGAATCATGAATCATGAATTATGAAATAAATCATGAATTGAATGATGAATTGAATCATGAATCATGAATTGAATCATGAATCATGAATCGAATCATAAATCTTGAATCATGAATCATGAATTTAATCATAAATCATAAAATGAATCATGAATCATGAATCATAAATTGAATCATGAATCATGAATCATGAAATGAATCATGAATCATGAAACATGAAATGAATCATGATAGAATCATGAATCATGAATTGAATCATAAATCATGAATTGAATCATGAATTGAATCATGAATCACGAATTAAATCATGAATCATGAATCATAAATCGAATCATGAACCTTGAATCATGAATCATGAATTTAATCATAAATCATGAAATGAATCATGAATCATGAATCATAAATTGAATCATGAATCATGAATTGAATCATGAATCATGAATCGAATCACGAATCATGAATTGAATCATGAGTCATGAATTAAATCATGAATTGAATCATGAATCATGAATCATGAAATGAATCATGAAATGAATCATGAATTGAATCATGAATCATGAATCATGAATTGAATCATGAATCATGAATCATGAAATGAATCATGAATCATGAATTGAATCATGAAACGAATCATGAATGATGAATTAAATGATGAATTGAATCATGAATCATGAATCATGAATCATGAATTGAATCATGAAATAAATCATGAATCATGAATCGAATCATGAATCATGAATTGAATCATGAATCATGAATCATGAAATGAATCATGAATTGTATCATAAATTGAATCATGAATCATGAAATGAATCATGAATCATGAATTGAATCATGAATTGAATCATGAATCATGAATTGAATCATGAATCATGAATTGATTCATGAATTGAATCATGAATCATGAATTAAATCATTAATTGAATCATAATCTGAATCATGAATCATGAATTGAATCATTAATTAAATCATGAATCATGAATCATGAATCATGAATTGAATCATGAAATAAATCAGGAATCATGAAATAAATCATGAATCATGAAATAAATCATGAATTGAATCATGAATTAAATCATGAATCATGAATCATGAAATGAATCATGAATCAGGAATTGAATCATGAATCATGAATTGAATCATGAAATGAATCATGAATGATGAATTGAATGATGAATTGAATCATGAATCATAAATGATGAATCATGAAATGAATCAAGAAATAAATCATAAATCATGAATTGAATCATGAATCATGAAGTGAATCATAAATCGAATCATGAATCATGAATCATGAATTGAATCATGAATCATGAATTGAATCATGAATCATGAAATGAATCATGAATTGTATCATGAATTGAATTATGAATCATGTAATGAATCATGAATTGAATCATGAATTGAATCATGAATCATGAATTGAATCATGAATCATGAATTGAATCATGAATCATGAATTGAATCATGAATCATGAATTGAATCATAAATCATGAATTAAATCATGAATTGAATCATGAATTGAATCATGAATCATGAAATGAATCATGAAATGAATCATAAATCATGAATTGAATCATGAATTGAATCATGAATCATGAATGATGAATCATGAATTGAATCATGAATCATGAATGATGAATGATGAATTGAATCATGAAATAAATCATGAATCATGAAATGAATCATGAATTAAATCATGAATTGAATCATAAATCATGAAATGAATCATGAAATGAATCATGAATTGAATCATGAAATGAAATATGAATCATGAATTTATTGATGAATTGAATCATGAATCATGAATCATGAATCATGAAATGAATCATGAAATGAATCATGAATTGAATCATGAATCATGAATCATGAATTTAATAATAAATCATGAATTGAATCATGAATCATGAATCATAAATTGAATCATGAATTGAATCATGAATCATGAATTGAATCATAAATCATGAATCATGAATTTAATCAAGAATCATGAAATGAATCATGAATCATGAATTGAATCATGAATCATAAATTGAATCATAAATTGAATCATGAACTGAATAATAATTCATGAATTTAATCATGAATCATGAATTTAATCATGAATCATGAAATAAATCATGAATCAAATCATGAATTGAATCATGAATTGAATCATGAATCATGAATTGAATCATGAATCATCAATCATCAATCATAAATTGAATCATAAATCATGAATTGAATCATGAATCATGAAATTAATCATGAATCATGAATTGAATCATGAATCATGAATCGAATCACGAATTGAATCATGAATCATGAATTAAATCATGAATTGAATCATGAATCATGAATCATGAAATGAATCATGAAATGAATCATGAATTGAATCATGAATCATGAATTGAATCATGAATCATGAAATGAATCATGAATCATGAATTGAATCATGAAATGAATCATGAATGATGAATTAACTGATGAATTGAATCATGAATCATGAATCATGAATCATGAATTGAATCATGAAATAAATCATGAATCATGAATCGAATCATGAATCATGAATTGAATCATGAATCATGAATCATGAATTGAATCATGAATCATGAATCATGAAATGAATCATGAATTGTATCATAAATTGAATCATGAATCATGAATTGAATCATGAATTGAATCATGAATCATGAATTGAATCATGAATCATGAATTGATTCATGAATTGAATCATGAATCATGAATTGAATCATTAATTAAATCATGAATCATGAATCATGAATCATGAATTGAATCATGAAATAAATCAGGAATCATGAAATAAATCATGAATCATGAAATAAATCATGAATTGAATCATGAATTAAATCATGAATCATGAATCATGAAATGAATCATGAATCAGGAATTGAATCATGAATCATGAATTGAATCATGAAATGAATCATGAATGATGAATTGAATGATGAATTGAATCATGAATCATAAATGATGAATCATGAATTGAATCAAGAAATAAATCATAAATCATGAATTGAATCATGAATCATGAAGTGAATCATAAATCGAATCATGAATCATGAATCATGAATTGAATCATGAATCATGAATTGAATCATGAATCATGAAATGAATCATGAATTGTATCATGAATTGAATTATGAATCATGTAATGAATCATGAATTGAATCATGAATTGAATCATGAATCATGAATTGAATCATGAATCATGAATTGAATCATAAATCATGAATTGAATCATAAATCATGAATTAAATCAGGAATTGAATCATGAATTGAATCATGAATCATGAAATGAATCATGAAATGAATCATAAATCATGAATTGAATCATGAATTGAATCATGAATCATGAATGATGAATCATGAATTGAATCATGAATCATGAATGATGAATCATGAATTGAATCATGAAATAAATCATGAATCATGAAATGAATCATGAATTAAATCATGAATTGAATCATAAATCATGAAATGAATCATGAAATGAATCATGAATTGAATCATGAAATGAAATATGAATCATGAATTGATTGATGAATTGAATCATGAATCATGAATCATGAAATGAATCATGAAATGAATCATGAATTGAATCATGAATCATGAATTGAATCATGAATCATGAATCATGAATTGAATCATGAATCATGAATTGAATCATGAATCATGAAATGAATCATGAATTGTATCATGAATTGAATTATGAATCATGTAATGAATCATGAATTGAATCATGAATTGAATCATGAATCATGAATTGAATCATGAATCATGAATTGAATCATGAATCATGAATTGAATCATAAATCATGAATTAAATCATGAATTGAATCATGAATTGAATCATGAATCATGAAATGAATCATGAAATGAATCATAAATCATGAATTGAATCATGAATTGAATCATGAATCATGAATGATGAATCATGAATTGAATCATGAATCATGAATGATGAATCATGAATTGAATCATGAAATAAATCATGAATCATGAAATGAATCATGAATTAAATCATGAATTGAATCATAAATCATGAAATGAATCATGAATTGAATCATGAATCATGAATCATGAATTGAATCATGAATCATGAAATGAATCATGAATTGTATCATGAATTGAATTATGAATCATGTAATGAATCATGAATTGAATCATGAATTGAATCATGAATCATGAATTGAATCATGAATCATGAATCATGAATTGAATCATGAATAATGAATTGAATCATAAATCATGAATTAAATCATGAATTGAATCATGAATTGAATCATGAATCATGAAATGAATCATGAAATGAATCATAAATCATGAATTGAATCATGAATTGAATCATGAATCATGAATGATGAATCATGAATTGAATCATGAATCATGAATGATGAATCATGAATTGAATCATGAAATAAATCATGAATCATGAAATGAATCATGAATTAAATCATGAATTGAATCATAAATCATGAAATGAATCATGAAATGAATCATGAATTGAATCATGAAATGAAATATGAATCATGAATTGATTGATGAATTGAATCATGAATCATGAATGATGAATCATGAATTGAATCATGAATTGAATCATTAATCATGAATTGAATCATGAATCATAAATCGAATCATGAATTAAATCATGAATTGAATCATAAATTATGAAATGAATCATAAAATGAATCATGAATTGAATCATGAAATGAATCATGAATCATGAATTGAATGATGAATTGAATCATGAATCATGAATGATGAATCATGAATTGAATTTCGAAATAAATCATGAATCATGAATTGAATCATGAATCATGAAGTGAATCATAAATCGAATCATGAATCATGAATCATGAATTGAATCATGAATCATGAATTGAATCATGAATCATGAATTGAATCATGAATCATGAATCATGAATTATGAAATAAATCATGAATTGAATGATGAATTGAATCATGAATCATGAATTGAATCATGAATCATGAATCGAATCATGAATCTTGAATCATGAATCATGAATTTAATCATAAATCATAAAATGAATCATGAATCATGAATCATAAATTGAATCATAGAATCATGAATCATGAAATGAATCATGAATCATGAAACATGAAATGAATCATGATAGAATCATGAATCATGAATTGAATCATAAATCATGAATTGAATCATGAATTGAATCATGAATCACGAATTAAATCATGAATCATGAATCATAAATCGAATCATGAACCTTGAATCATGAATCATGAATTTAATCATAAATCATGAAATGAATCATGAATCATGAATCATAAAATTGAATCATGAATCATGAATTGAATCATGAATCATGAATCGAATCACGAATCATGAATTGAATCATGAATCATGAATTAAATCATGAATTGAATCATGAATCATGAATCATGAAATGAATCATGAAATGATCATGAATTGAATCATGAATCATGAATCATGAATTGAATCATGAATCATGAATCATGAAATGAATCATGAATCATGAATTGAATCATGAAACGAATCATGAATGATGAATTAAATGATGAATTGAATCATGAATCATGAATCATGAATCATGAATTGAATCATGAAATAATCATGAATCATGAATCGAATCATGAATCATGAATTGAATCATGAATCATGAATCATGAATTGAATCATGAATCATGAATCATGAAATGAATCATGAATTGTATCATAAATTGAATCATGAATCATGAAATGAATCATGAATCATGAATTGAATCATGAATTGAATCATGAATCATGAATTGAATCATGAATCATGAATTGATTCATGAATTGAATCATGAATCATGAATTAAATCATTAATTGAATCATAATCTGAATCATGAATCATGAATTGAATCATTAATTAAATCATGAATCATGAATCATGAATCATGAATGAATCATGAAATAAATCAGGGAATCATGAAATAAATCATGAATCATGAAATAAATCATGAATTGAATCATGAATTAAATCATGATCATGAATCATGAAATGAATCATGAATCAGGAATTGAATCATGAATCATGAATTGAATCATGAAATGAATCATGAATGATGAATTGAATGATGAATTGAATCATGAATCATAAATGATGAATCATGAATTGAATCAAGAAATAAATCATAAATCATGAATTGAATCATGAATCATGAAGTGAATCATAAATCAAATCATGAATCATGAATCATGAATTGAATCATGAATCATGAATTGAATCATGAATCATGAAATGAATCATGAATTGTATCATGAATTGAATTATGAATCATGTAATGAATCCATGAATTGAATCATGAATTGAATCATGAATCATGAATTGAATCATGAATCATGAATGAATCATGAATCATGATTGAATCATGAATCATGAATTGAATCATAAATCATGAATTAAATCATGAATTGAATCATGAATTGAATCATGAATCATGAAATGAATCATGAAATGAATCATAATCATGAATTGAATCATGAATTGAATCATGAATCATGAATGATGAATCATGAATTGAATCATGAATCATGAATGATGAATGATGAATTGAATCATGAAATAAATCATGAATCATGAAATGAATCATGAATTAAATCATGAATTGAATCATAAATCATGAAATGAATCATGAAATGAATCATGAATTGAATCATGAAATGAAATATGAATCATGAATTTATTGATGAATTGAATCATGAATCATGAATCATGAATCATGAAATGAATCATGAAATGAATCATGAATTGAATCATGAATCATGAATCATGAATTTAATAATAAATCATGAATTGAATCATGAATCATGAATCATAAATTGAATCATGAATTGAATCATGAATCATGAATTGAATCATAAATCATGAATCATGAATTTAATCAAGAATCATGAAATGAATCATGAATCATGAATTGAATCATGAATCATAAATTGAATCATAAATTGAATCATGAACTGAATAATAATTCATGAATTTAATCATGAATCATGAATTTAATCCATGAATCA